>NC_056743.1:879982505-880120005 GCF_019279795.1 Protopterus annectens | reverse complement strand
AATGCTCGCACATACAGACCAACCAGATTACAAGGAAATGCAAGATTTGTTACATTCAGCTGAACAAGTGGGAAAACATACTTTGCAATGTGGATTTGATTCATTGGAAGCTTCTTGTAAAGCAGCAGTGACTGGGTCTGTCATATGTAGGCATGCTTGGTTAAAAGAACAAACTTTGCCTGATCATTTTAAAGCAAAGTTATTGGACGCACCCTTACAGCAGGATGTTTTATTTAGTGTAAAAGCAGAAGTAGTTTTAAAGAAAATGGAGGATAAGGCAAAATCTATGCAGACGGTCAAGGATTTCTTACAGGTTCAACCTCCTTGTTTCAGCAGAAATTGGCCAACCAAAAACTGGTCCTTTCCAGCTTCTGCCAGACCACAGAGGGGTAGATACAGACACCCAAGAGGCAGAGGCCAGCCACAAGGCTCTTACCAGCCTCGACAATGGAGTGCCACAACCCAAAAAGGAGGAGAAGACAGGTCTCAAACTACCAGAAGACAAACACAATGAAATACCCCTCAGAATACCAAGCAAAACTCTCTTGGCAGCTCCCTTGGGGGGAAAACTAGCTCTTTTCGCAGACAATTGGCACATCATCACAAAAGACAAATGGGTCCTAAATATTGTATTTCAAAGCTACAGATTCCACTTTCACACTTTACCAAGGATAAAAGGAATGCCAAACCTGCCACCAAACCAATGGGCAGAGGCTCAAAAGCAAATTTCAGCTCTCATGGGCATGAGAGCCATTCATCAGGTTCCTACACAGGAGCAAGGACAAGGATTTTACTCAAGACTGTTTCTAGTTCCCCGAAAGGACAAAGCCTGGAGACCCATTCTGGACCTCTCAATTCTAAACACATAACTGAAAGTACCCAAATTCAAGATGCTAACACTACAGCTACTTCTTCCCATGCTGGGCAAGAAGGCTTGGCTAGTAACATTGGACCTCAAGGAGGCATACCTGCATGTCCCTATCAGGCAAAATTGCAGAAGATACCTCCAATTTATTGCAGGTTCAACCCATTACCAATTCTCTGCACTGCCCTTTGGCTTATCTACTGCGCCCAGGGTCTTCACAATATGCCTGGCACCAGTAATTGCATACTGCAGACAGAGAGGGATTCAAATATATCCATACCTGGACGACTGCCTTATTCAAGCAGAAAGCAAAGACATTCTCTTAAAGCATCTGGCGTTTGTCAAAAACCTTCTAAGTTGCCTAGGGTACACAGTAAACGAAAATAAGTCAAAACTAGTGCCCTCATAAGACATAATATTCCTGGGTGCCAGCTTAAATACAACGGCCCAGATGGCTTACCTCACGTCAGACAAGCAAAGACATCTGACTCGATACTTCAAAATGATGGCAACAAAGACCCAACTCCCTGCAAGAAAAATCCTGCAGGCCTTGGGATTCATGGCATCTTGCATACTACTAATACCATTTGCAAAACTGCATATGAGGAAACTCCAATGGTATCTGAAAAGCTCAACACAGCCACAGCTTGGAAACAATAATTCCACTCATCCCCTGCCTTCAACAGGAGTTTCTATGGTGGGCTCAGGCATGTCACCTAAACAAGGGTCAGCCTTTCACCTTACCCACAGCCAGGCAAACTATAACAGCAGATGCATCAGGTTATGCCCGGGAAGCACACATGGCAGGACAGTGTATTCAGGGCGAATGGCCTGCAAACCAAAGGCACCTACATATCAATCAAAAGGAGATGCTAGCTGTACAAAATGCCGTAACAGCTTTCAAGGACCTCCTACATCCAGGACAACTCCTAATAAAGACGGACAACACCACAGTGATGTTGTACATAAACAAGCAAGGGGGCACACACTCCTACCTCCTATGCAGACAAGCAATGACCTTGTGGAACACAGCTCTGACCTACCAAGTTCAACTACAAGCACAATTCCTGCCAGGAAAGAAAAACACACTGGCAGACGATCTAAGCAGAAACATCACAGATCCTCACGAGTGGAAACTAGATCCACAAGTATTCACAGTGATGACTCAAAAATGGGGGAGCCCAGACATAGATCTGTTTGTTTCCCCCCAAAACTGCCAACTACGGAAATTCTGCACAAGGACATACCACACAAGCGCTTGGAAAGTGGACGCCCTCTCATTCAGTTGGAAAACATTGACAGTGTATACCTTTCCTCCACTACCTCTTCTGGCAAAGGTGCTGCTGAAAGCCAGATTAGAGAGGCCACAAATAATACTCATTGCTCCAGACTGGCCATGCCAACACTGGTATCCAATACTAAGGAACATGGCTCAAGGCCCACCATGGATTTTGCCTACAATTCCTCACCTGCTCACTCAGCAAAACAATCAGATTCTACACGGCCAGCTCAAGACTTTAAATCTGGCTGCATGGCAAATTGCCTAAATAACTAGTCAACACTTCTCTCTCTAAAGCTGTGATGGACGTCATTCTGGAAGCCAGAAGGCCTAGCACCAGGGAAGTCTATTCAGACAAATGGAAAAGATTCTGCACCTGGAACCAGGCTAAAGGCCTAAATCCCCTAGTCCCAAATATTCCTCAGATTCTTCAATATTTAACTGAGATATTGCACAAAGGACTTTCCTTCTCATCTATTAAGATCCACGCCTCAGCGATTTCAGCTCAGTACAACACGGATCCTCCTATTTTTTTACATCCATTACTAAGACAGTTCCTCAGAGGGGCTAAGAACATAAGACTGCCCCTGAGAGCGCCAACACCAACTTGGGATCTCAACTTTGTTCTGGAAAAGCTATCACTTCCGCCCTTTGAACCAGCTTTCACTGCTGATCTACAGTTCCTATCATGGAAAGCTGCCCTGCTGCTAGCAATATGTTCAGCACGAAGAGTCTCAGAACTACAGGCCCTAATGGCAATGGAGCCTTTCATCATTTTTCATCAAGACAGAGTCTCTTTACGAAGTAACCCTTCTTTTATGCCAAAGGTGGTATCCATTGTGGCCCTAAACCAAACCATTCATTTGCCCACCTTTTATCCAAACCACCAGAACAAAGGGGAAAGGCTCCTTCACTCTTTGGACATTCACAGGCAATTACATTACTACTTGGATAAAACTAAGGCGTTCAGAAAATCTGATCAGCTCTTTGTATCCTATGCTACAGGATCTCAAGGAATTACATTACTACTTGGATAAAACTAAGGCGTTCAGAAAATCTGACCAGCTCTTTGTATCCTATGCTGCGGGATCTCAAGGAAAAGCTATCTCAAAACAGACCATTTCAAAATGGATAGAACATTGTATCCATTTCTGCTACACACACCATGGGAAATCTGTGCCTGGTAACATCAGGCCCCATTCCACCAGGGCTACAGCAACATCAACAGCCTTCCTCAGAGGGGTACCAACCAAGGATATTTTGGAGGCTGCCACTTGGAGTTCAGTGCACACCTTCACCAAGCACTATCACTTACCTCTGTACTCTAAAACCAGAGCTGGCTTTGCCACTGCAGTTCTGCAGGGCCTACCAGCCTCTCCAAACCCTGTTTAGTTCCACCACCCATCCTTAGCTTTGGGATTCAACATGATTTTTGTAAGATGAATAGAAGCATAGGCTACAATAAAGTTTTAACTTTTCACTCAAGGGAGTGAATAGATTAAAATGTTTTATTTGTAAAATTTAGGTATGGCACAAAGTTATTTCTTACTGGAGTGTTCCTGTTGAGGAGCTGTTATTACTTTACTAATAGGTCAGTTTAAGATTCATAGCCTGCACAGTAATAATTTTCAACGGGGTCCCCTGTACGTCTAGCTACATAACTAATCAGACATGTATTAGGTCTTGACTAGCTCTGTCAGTCAGAGTGATGGGCTACATAAATAAAGAGAAACACAGTGCTAATGGGAGAAACAGTGGTAGGCTGCTCGACAGCTGCAACCACACTACAGTAGGACCCTTGACCAGTCTGACTTGGGCAAGGAAGGCAGGCTAGTGTGTGTGTGATTCAGTGAGAGCCCATGCTTGCAGTGTAACTCTACATAGCTGCAGCTTTTAGTCCAGTAGAAGAAGGGCAGCGAAGTGGCCATCAGACCACCGAGTGTCTGAATGTCAAAGTGCCAACCTGTTCAGCATGAGGAAGAAATGAGATAAGAAAATAGGAAAGGGGGAAATAGCATTAGATTAAAACACACAGGGGTACACATAAACTGTGACTGTGATCAAGGGTATTTTTATTTCCTCCTTGAGGGAAAGACATTTTTCATATGTAGAAAAGAAAGGTCGGTGAGGAAGGTTATGGTTGTGATAGCAGGAGAAGGGCAGGTAGCAGGGGTAGGCAAAAAATCACACTCTAAATAGGCTTTAGATAAGAGGTTGAGAGGGCAGTGAATGTGAACAGGTTTACAGAGGGTGGATAGATGATGGGAAGAGTTGGACAAAGATCAAGAAATGGTGAATGACTCATAAAGTAGGGATAAAACTATAATAGGAGTAGGATAGGGTCTCCGCATTGTTGGATTCCAGCCCAGCCAAGAGGGCAACAAATCCAGGCTTCACTTGCCGCAGTAACTGATTTTGTAGGGGCTGGTTATGCAGCTCCTTGAGCTGTGATAGAAGACACTCCAAGTTTCCAAGGTGATCATCCATTTGATGCTGCATCTGAGCCACCTCCAGCCTTCACATCCAACACCAGGAGACTGAGCAGACCCTTATGTACAGCTGTCAGAAGAGGCATCATCACTTCCTCTCCTGAGAAGTGACCATGGGGGGCACCATTCACCCCTCCAGATCACCACCAAAAAGTAAACCATTGTCTCCCCCCTGTTCTGAGAAGCCCTGGTGTTTATTGACAACCCATCATCAGTGTATTCAGCTGGTGTAGAGTGAGGTGAATATGGCCTCACCTTCTTTTCCACAACTGGATCTGCTGAAGGATGGCACGCTGGGAAAAATAAGTATGCATGCATGTTGGCAACACATTTGCAGTAGTACGATGGATTGGCATAGGCATCATATACAGCCTACTCTTGCAGGTGAGTCGCTTTTGCATTCAGCAACATCCAGCCATGTTCATTTCTCTACTGTAAAACAAAGTCTGCAGTTCCAAGTATGTGTGTAAAACAGATTAAGATACCTGAATGTAGTACTTCAGTGAAAAAATAAAAAATGCTTACAGTACATCTCTGGCTGTCTCTTCTTAACCTTTGCCCCTTCATTGTCAGGGTGGCACTATCTTAGGTTATGTTAGTGATGCAAACACTGCTCCATACTGTAAGTGATGCCAGGAATGCACCAACCACAAAAGTCATTTCATAATCCCATAGCAGGTAGTTACTCCAGATAGTTCCATTGCAGGAAAAACAAGAAAATCTTGCTGTCTGGCACACTTTGCTAGAGCTTTTCATTCCACAGCACATGAAATAGCCATAGCCACTCACTAAAGTGTGCTGTAGGAACAAAATGATAGTGTGCGTGCCCCTCCCCCCCCATGCTAACAAGCACACTTTTGTAAATCAGGTTTCTCAATATTGTTCTGCAGTGTACCAATGCTACAGCTCTATAGCAGTGCACCTGCCTTGTGGTCACCACGGCATGTGTGGCCAGCCCCTGAATATCTGGTTAGTGCAATGTACTCTGACTATGATTTGGAAATAGTAGCACTTAGTAACCATAACAGTATAATCACCATGCTAATTTGACTCTTCTTAACACAATGTAAAGTGTCAGCACCATTTTATGCAACCCCGATCAGTATTGTACAGCTGTGGAATAAATGAACTTCAGTAGAAAATCTTTAGGCTTGCAGCTTTATAATTACACAAACTCCACTCCACACACCTTCAGATAGAAACAACTCTGATCCAAAACAATACCAAAACAGCAAAATCTTCAAAAGTCAGGAATCGAAAAACAGGAACCAAAGTCAAATCCAAAAGCAAACTCTTTTTCGATTCCTGACTTTTGAAGATTTTGCTGTTTTGGTATTGTTTTGGATCAGAGTTGTTTCTAACTTGCAGCTTTATAGACCTAAAGATGGAGTTTAAGAAGGAATCCCACCTGGTAAAGTACATCAGCAAACACAAAACTTCTGGTGAACTGAGGCAGACATCAAGCTGTAGTGCAACTGGAAAACCCATTGCGATGGCATAACACTGCATCATTTGCATATGGTTTTGGGGTCAATGTTGTACAGTGGATCCTTGGGGGGAGAGATTGGGGTTCCAAGGACATATGCTGAGGCATGGCTATAGCATGTAATGGAGGGGGAAGTCTGTGCATAACTTTAACAGCAGCTAATAAACAGGTCCATAAAGGGATGTAGCAGCTTATGGCCATGTGTACAGTATAGAAATGGTGAAGAAGGAAGGGAAGGCTGTGCAACACTTAACATATGGCAGGTAAACAGGTACGTAAAGGAATGGAGGAAGGTAGTCAGAATACTGACTGTCCCACAGCGTACCATGCGCACACACTGAATGACTTGATTTGGCTGTGTGATGAAAGAAACATCTAGAAAAATTTCCATTTCAGGAGAAAACATAGTATTTCATGACCTTCACATATGTGATATGCTCCTCCTAGGCAAAGCTGCCACAAACCAGTAGTATTGAGACCAGACTTTGCAATGAGTGGTGTAGGATGTGAATGCTGTGATTAGACATACTAGATCTCTGCAACAGGTTTGAAGAAGGGTTAAGGATAGATAACTCTGTACACAGGTTTGAAGAAGGGGTAAGGATGGATAACTCTGTACAAAGGAAGAGGCACTAGACACTGTGCCAGTTCCATCATAGGTAGCGGACTGCCATCTTTTTAAGCATCTCACTGAAGCTAAGGAGATTTTGGTGGCACTCACCAGCCAGGATGAGCAGTTCCTCGTATTGTGGGGAACTTGGATAAGTTGTGCTGGCACAAACCACCCTTTTGTTAGTTCAGGATGTTAAGTAATGTCAGTTGCAGTGCAGTATAATGCACTGCACTGTGTTAAGGACAGACATTGCACACATTACAGACATCTTGCTGCAGATTTCAGGACTGTATTGCTGTGCCCCTCTTGATGTATCTAAGCAGTGGAAACATCTCTAGAGGAGATGAAACACCTGCTCCACTGTAATATGTGTTTCAGTATGCATCACTTTGTAGTCTGTTTTCTGCATGGTCTGGGGGTTGCAAATGGGGTGGGGAGGCTTCATTAACCAGGGCTCTAGGGGATATTCAACAATGTATACAATGTATTATATATGGCCTGCTTCTTGCTTGTATGGTACCTGTATGTGTAGACATGTCTATCTGTCCTATGTATGTGCACTTACCAATTTGATAACTCTGTAGGAAATCCCCTCACAAAAATATTTGGTATCATTTGGAATTCTGACAGATGTGAGAACCATGGGAACTGTTCCAGTGGCACATGGACACATTATAAATAATGCCCTGTGTATTACAAATCACCTGACAGTTGTTGGGAGTGCAAGCTGTTTGTGGTGATATAGCATACCATCTCTGGACCAGGTGTAGCCTTGATGGCAATGTGTATGTAGTCATTGACTCCCAGGACATCATGGAGGGAGGCAATGTTGTAAAATGCCTTCATGGTGGTATTGCTGTACTCTCTAGCCTTGGGGAGCCAGGTATGATCCTCAGTATGCTGCTGTATATTGTCAAAGAACTGGTTCAGAATTTGTGAGACTGCCACCCGCGATACCCCTAATATATCTCCAGTAGGTTGCTGAAAGGTCCCTGAAGCTTAGATGATTAAAGTTTCACCTATCTTAGTATCCACAGAAATGAGATGCCATCCACCCCCCCCCCACCCCACCCCCGATTACATTTGTGGGTGACAGTTTGCCAGGGTCCCATAGTGTGTCCCTATCCACACAGAAACAGTCCACAATCTGTTGATCACTCAAATAGTGGCATGTCATGTACTGCCTATGCCACCTTTCATTATCACAGATAGTCAATGCATGACATCAGGGGCACTGGCTCTGAGAGTGGGTATTAATAAATGTACTGAGCTGTATCTTCTACTATTCCTAACATTACTTTCCTCAGATACACTAAGATTCTTGGTGCAAAATGGGCTTGCAGTACTGCTGACATATCTCAAGAGTCTAGGTGTAAAAAAAACAAGCACGCACCACTGCAAGCTGTGCATCTTTGATATACTTCTGAATCAGTCTGCTACTTGGGGTTTCATTATTTGCATGCACACTGTGGTTCATTTGCATGTCATGTCTCATTTTTGTGTCATTATGCACTTATTAGCATGCATTATGTGCTTCACTGTTTTGACCCTTGCAGCATCATGCAGTGTCTCTGAATCATATTGCCTCTACATGCGCTCATTTTCACTGCACAATTTGCTAATCATTGATGAATTTTAGAGAGTCAGTGTTACATCCCAATGACAATAAAATTATAAGTAAAGACACTAGACAGAGATGAGTTGAGTGATAGTAGAATCAGAATGCTGTAGTTGCACAAAATTGGAACTCATTAAAGCTTCATATTTCTGTGTGCTTTTCATCTTTTTTGTCCAGAATGGTATCCCTGTCTAAAGGCAATAAGTTGTTTTACCTCTTTGACAATAACCAGATTGACAGGTGTGTGTGTGTGTGTGTGTGTGTGTGTGTGTGTGTGTGTGTGTGTGTGTGTGTGTGTGTGTGTGTGTGTGTGTGTGTGTGAGAGCACCTGCGCACATGCATGTCAAGGGGGGTTTTAGATATCTATATAAAGTTGATTTTTATTTTATCAGTGAACCAGATGTATCCTTTGTACTAGATATGGCTGACAACATACTAGACGTAATCAGACTGGTGACTGTTGCTCTAGACTTGCAATACCTGATGTAGAAACCAGGAAATTTTAGGTTATGTTTGAAATGCAACAGTATTTGTAACTTGAGTTGCTGTGCTTAATAAAATTTCACACGAGGCCTGTGTGCAGTAGATTTAATCCATTTATTTTATTGTTATATAGAGAGCTCCTTCATATGTCAAGTGCATAAGTTAATGGTTTAATTCATTATTTTCTACTGCAGCTTCCAGACTATAGTAGCTTGTCTGTATGCTAGGGACTGACTTCAGATCACGCTATATTTAACTTGCTTTTCTTTTTAAGGTTCAGTTGTACAACTTCATGTATATTTAACTTGCTTTTCTTTTTAAGGTTCAGTTGTACAACTTCATGGCAAAAGACAATGTGCCATTCCACAGCGTCATCTTCCCATGCTCTCTCATCGGTGCAGATGATAACTATACAAAGGTCAATCATCTCATAGCAACAGGTATCTAAGTTATAACCATATTTGGCAATTTAGTTAATGGCTTAAGGTGTTATGCTTTAGTCCTTAAACTTTGTGTCTCAGCAGCCCTATATCCATGTTGTTATTTGTGAAACACAGTCAGTTGCAAGCTACAGAGTTCTTGCTTGATGTTACAGTAATGACAGAATTATTGATGTTCTTACATATCACTGTTGCAGTTTTCTTTACTGACTGGAATTTCCTGCCAAAGATAACCCAACATCCAGCCAGTATAGCAAAGCCTTTAGATCATGTAGATGCCATAAATCACTTGTATGCTCCCCACACTGGGTTTAATGCATAAAGGTAACTTATGGAGGCAGTTACCCAGAACCTCTTTGTAGCCAGTCTGAATACCATTGTCAGACGTTGGGCTGAACACACTTTGCTGTGCTGGTTACCAAGCCATTTCAGATAAGTGACCTGTTGGGGTTTCTTCTCTATTTTATTTTTTCTTTGCTTACTTGGAGTTCAAGTCATCCAAAAAGGGAAAATGTCAGTGTTGAAGGCAGAGTCCCCATAAAAACCTTCACAACCAGTGTCTTTTTTTTTGCTTAGATGCTTCCCATGATCATATGCAGTGCACTATATGTCAAGCATTTATCCCCAAGACCCTTCATAGTTGCTTATCGTCTCCATCCATATACCTGGAAAACCAACATCTTAAATTGTTGGCTGAAGGTGCTACAGCCGAATCCTTACACCCCAAGGGGCAGTTGTCTTCTAAGAAGAGAGTCAAGAAGTCTAGGCCTGGTCCTGTTGCTGTCTAGCCTCCACTGGGCATCTCTCTAGAAGCAAGTGATAGCCCTGAAAACCATCTGGTGCTTGCTTCAGAGTCCTCTGCCGTGACCCCTGTGGACATCAGTTTGGATCCAAGTTCTTGCACGTCCTCTGAGGCTTTACAGATGTCTGCTTTGAATATTGAGGGGGGAACCGTGGTTGATTATTTCTGAGGGGCCTAAGGGGATTCCTCAAATTTTAGTCTGGGAAAAGGTTCCTGGTACTCTTATTAAACCTCTCCAAGGGCCTGAACTGCTTAGGCTTATTTTACCCAAGACCTGTTCAGTGCCTTGATGGCCTTGAAGCTTCACCAAGGGGTGTCAGTCCCTGTTCCTCCTTGGTCTTCCACTCCTGTTAAGATGGCAAGGAAAATGGATTCTTCTGATGAGGACTTGGGATTCTGGAGAAGAATCCCTAGCTTACTTTTCTCAAATTCCTTCTCTAGATTATGGTTGAGAATAAGAAGAGTCTTGGAGCCTAGATTCCCCTTTGGAGGAATTATCTTTTGGAGATACCATAGCTCGCATAATGGTATGTTTTAAATGGGACTGTTCTCAGGTCTCTGACATTCAAAAAATTATACTATGAGCTTTTACAGCTGGAGTCACATAAGCCATCTGCAGTTCCTTCTGTTTTGGCAGCTCTCTTGGACACCTTTTCTGTTGTTTTTTCAGCTCTCAGCCCCCAAGAAACTTGATAGGTTCTACAAGGTGCCTGAGGACTGCAAACTTTTGATCTGAAGTAGTTAACTTCATTTGTCAGCAACCTTTGGGAATCGGATCCATCCTCGGATCCGAGCAGGCAATCTTTCATAGCTTAGATCCGAGCTTCTAGCTCCTCCCCTTCACCCATAATCCCCTGCCAACCCTGACTGACCTCAGATCTAGTTTGCCGCGCTTCTTGTCAGCAGCTAGGTTTTTGAGCTCCTGGTTTTGTAGGGTCTTGTGAGAGTTTTTAAATTTTTTTATTATCCCCTTAAGTGTACGAGTGTGTTTTGTGGTCAGGTTCCCTTTTTTTTTGGCTAAAACTACCCTAGTCTATACCCTTTTAGTTAAACTTACCCTCCCTCCCCTTTGCTGGTCGTAGCTTCTGTGTGTTTTGTGTTTGGGGCCTAATGAGTGGGTTTTTCTTTAAGATGTCTGAGGCCCCAAAACCCATCTTTTCCAAGTGCACCGAGTGTGGCCATAAGCTCTCCCCAGCGGATGGCCACACTCGGTGTGTGCGGTGCCTTGGGGTTGAACACCATTCCTCTGGGTGTTCCATCTGCACGGCGTTCAACCCCAGGGCACTAAAGGACCGGAAGTCGAAGCTGATCCTAGCGGGACTTTTGCCCCCGGATTCGGCTTCGGCTTCTGGTGATTCTGTGGCCTCCTCCCCGGCTTCGGTGGCGGCCACTCCTGCCTCTCTCCCTCCGGTCGGGACTCAAACTCCTGCTGCAGCTCCGGAAGAGAGGGAGGCCAGGAATGAAAAAAGGAGGGAGAAGCACCACAAGCGGCGGGCCGTGGCCTCCACTTCAGCCCCCCCCCCCCGGCTAAGCGGTCTTCTCCCTCCAGGGCTTCCTGGTCTCCCCCTTCTCTGATCCGGTCTCCGTGCTTCTAAATTTTGCCCTCCTCTAAGTTCCTTACTTTAGATAAGGATAGTAGGGCTAGGGAGAGATTGGGTAAGAAGGTCTACACTGCTGCCACATTGTCTTTTTGTTCCATAAGTTGTCAAACCCATATGACCAGGTTTGTCTTAGCTCTCCTTTTTCAGACAACAAAGGTTGTGTCTAATCTACCTGATTCTGAAGGTAAAAACTGTTCTTTCCCTGCTAGGGTCCATTTCCCAGTTTGCTTGTCACTCCATCAAATGCAGTCAGCCTGATTAACAAAGTCTTGGGTCCTGCGTCGGTTGCTGCCCCTTCTTCCATGACGTCAGGTCTTCAGGGGTATAAAACATGCAGCCGATGCCATTACATCAGTCTTTCTTGCCATGCGGTGCCCGAAGCAGAAGCAGTTCGCAAGTGCCGGTTGGCCAACTCCTGAAATTTTCATTTTTGACTTTCAGAACCAAAGTCTTCAACTAAAAGCAAAGTACCCCGTTGGAGAAACTTTTTCTTGCTCTTAACCGAGGTCAGTAAAAGTAAATAATTGCATTACTTGTGGAAAGCAAATACCTTATAAAGATTTTCATTGGTACTGTATTCTTTGCCTAGGCCCTGACCACGGCGTACCACGCTGTCGGTTTTGTTCCTTATTTAAACCACAAACTATCCGTTGTCAGTCTATTTACGCTTCTAAATATTTTGGTGCTCGGTTCAATTATCCTGATATGTCTTTGGTCAGCCTTCCGACTACCGACATTCCGAAAAAAACGCAAATATAAAGAGAGAGTCAGGCCGCATAGGTTCAAAACTGTCGACGACGCTTCTAAGCCGGTCGCCAATTCGCCAGTACTCAGTGAGGTGCTTTCGCAGTCCCTGATACCCGCTACTTCTGATTCGCAGGCCTCTACTGAGACCTATTCGGAGTCCGGTATGCCGCGAGATGCTTCAACTGTGGAAGCTGCAGATGTCTCTACCTTGGATGGGTCTGGAGCCGCTGTGCAGGCACTGGCTTCTGAGAGTGTATTCAGGCCTACTGACTTGCGTACTAAACTGACGCCATCTTCTTCTTCAAGGCCTAAATCTCAAACCATGCCTAAAAAACTGACGCCCAGACCGCATGGTCAGGCCTCTATGCCTAAAAAACAGATGATAAGAATGGCTGAAGACCTTATTACTCTAATCAGGGGAAGCTAGCCTTTCCCCTC
Source organism: Protopterus annectens (assembly GCF_019279795.1). Taxonomy (NCBI): domain Eukaryota; kingdom Metazoa; phylum Chordata; order Ceratodontiformes; family Protopteridae; genus Protopterus; species Protopterus annectens. The sequence continues at coordinate 880,107,144 of NC_056743.1, read as the reverse complement.
TAAGAGACCTAGGACTGAGTTTGTTTATGATACTTCTGGCCAGGATTCTGAAATTTCTGTTGTTCTGATGACCAGGATTTACCCTTCTCTACCTATGAGGATTCTGATGCTGAGAACTCCATTCCCTCTGTTTCCCCCCCAGAGAATTTCTCTTTTGGTGAAACCTTGCATACTGTCAGGGAGCATTTTCGTTGGGAAAGTCAGGATTTCACTGATTCTAAAAAGAGGCTTAGGGATTTCTTACTCTTGCCCCAGCACAGGCCTCTAGCCATACCTCCTGTACTAGACATTGTTGATGATGCATTTGCAGAATCTGGCTTGGCTCCTGACTCTCTGCCTCCTGCTCCCAGAAAACCTGATAGATATTACAGGGTCCCTGATTCTCACAAGTTCCTTTTCAAAAATCCTACTGCGGATCCTGAGACCATTTCACAGGGGCCCAAGAGCATTAAAGCTACTACTGCCAAAAATCCTACCCCCTCTGATAGAGACTCCAGGGTGCTGGATAGATGGAATAAGAAGATATATATTTCTGTAACTTTGGCCATTAGGGCCTTAAACTGCCAGTTTCATATGTTGAAGTATCAGCAGCACATTATTGGATTACTTAAACAGAAAATGATGTTGTTCCCTGATTGTGCTGAAAATAAGGATTTACAGGATTTATTGCATTCAGCTGAACAGGTTGGAAAACATACTTTGCAATGTGGTTTTGACTCTCTAGAGGCATCTTGCAGGACTGCTTTAACTGGGTCTGTACTTAGAAGGCATGCTTGGCTTAAGAAGCAATACCTACCAGATCATGTTAAAGCAAAATTACTGGATGCTCCCCTGAACCAGGACCGCCTGTTTGGCAACAAGGCCGAAAAAGTTCTTAAACAGATGGAAGAAAAGGCTAAATCTATGCAAACTGTTTTTTTACAAGTACAACCTCCAAGATTTAGTAGGCATTGGCCTTCCAAGAATTGGTCCTTTCCTGCCTCTTCCAGACCTTCTCAGTCCAAACCCAGATCCGGCAGAGCTCCCAGGCTGCAGTCCCAGGGTACGCTCAGGACTAAGTAGTGGGGGGCCTCCACTTCCAAATCTGGGAGTAATAAGACTCCCCCCATGGTAAACTGTCTCAGTGACTTCCTTTTAAAATTTCCAAGCACTTATCAACTGACTGCCCCTTTGGGGGGGAAAGATTGCTCTTCATGCAAACAACTGGGAACTCATTACCCTGGACAAATGGGTTTTAAATTTAGTGCCCCAGGGATACAGATTTCACTTCCACACGTTGCCAACACCAAGCGGGTGGCCAGACCTACCCCCAAATCAGTGGGCAGAGGCCCAAACCCAAATATTTTCTCTCTTAAGCATGGGGGCTATTCAGTTGGTACCAGAAGAGGAAAAGGGACAAGGTTTCTACTCAAGAATTTTCCTGGTACCCAGAAAAGACAATTCATGGCGCCCTATCCTGGACCTGTCTACTCTAAACACTTTTTGGAGATTCCAAAATTCAGAATGCTGACTCTTCACCAGTTGCTTCCTATGCTAGGCAAAGATGCCTGGTTGGCAATACTAGATTTAAAAGAAGCATACCTGCACATCCCAGTCAGGGAATCTTGCAGAAGATACCTACGATTCAAAGCAGGCTACACACATTATCAGTTCTCTGCACTGCCCTTTGGCTTATCTACTGCGCCCAGGGTTTTCACAAAGTGCCTAGCTCCAGTCATTGCATTTTGCAGACAAAGAAATATTCAAATATACCCATACCTGGACGATTGTCTAATTCAGGCAGAAAGCCAGGACATACTTTTGAGTCATCTGGCCTTTGTACAAAGGGTTCTAACTTGTCTGGAGTATGCCATAAACGAAAAGAAATCACACCTGGTACCCTGTCAACAAGTTATATTCCTGAGAGCAAGCTTGAATACAGCTTCCCAGATGGCTTTCCTCACGCCAGAGAAACAAATTCATTTAACAACCTACTTCATACAAGTGGCCACAAAAAACATGCTATCTGCAAGACAAATACTATGCAAGCCTTGGGGTTCATGGCCTCCTGCATTCTTCTAATTCCATATGCAAGACTGCATATGAGGAAACTACAGTGGTATCTAAAAAGCCTATGGTGTCAAAATTCTCAGGATCTAGAAGCAATGATTCTTCTCTTACCTTGCCTACGTCTAGAGTTCCTTTGGTGGGCTGAGGCCTGCCAACAAAACAGGGGACTACCTTTCACACCACCCCCTGCCGTCCAAACCCTAACAGACGCATCAGATTATGCATGGGGGGCTCACCTGGCAGGGAAGTGCATTCAGGGCAAATGGAACCCAAGTCAGATGCACCTGCATATCAATCAAAAAGAAATGCTAGCTGTACAGAATGCTCTGACAGCCTTCAAGGACCACATTCTTCCAGGACAACTAATGGTGAAGACGGACAACACCGCTGTTAATGTGGTACATAAACAAGCAGGGGGTTACACATTCTTACCCCCTCTGCAGACTAGCCATGGCATTTTGGAACACAGCCTTGAGCTACCAAGTGCACCTACAAGCTCAATTCTTGCCAGGAAAATTAAATACTCTGGCAGACGGACTAAGCAGAAACCTCATGGACCTACACGAGTGGAAACTGGAACCAAGGATTTTCAACATGTTGACAAGCAAATGGGGGAGCGCAGATATAAACCTGTTTGCCTCTCCCCAGAACTACCAATTGGACAAATTTTGCACAAGGACTCCCCACAAACAAGCTTGGAAAGTGGATGCTCTGTCCTTCAGCGGGAAAAACCTATCAGTCTATGCCTTTCCCCCTCTGGCTCTGCTCACCAAAGTACTACTAAAAATCAAACCGGACAAACCAAGGATGATTTTGATTGCATCAGACTGGCCACGCCAACACTGGTACCCCCTCCTGTGCAGTGTGTCATGGTTTTCCCCATGGCACCTTCCTCAGACTCCTTCCCTATTGTCTCAGCAGGAGAACCAGATTCTGCACCCTCAGCTTCTAACATTAGTGGGGGGGGGGCACCTGACATCTGGGGCAAGAAAAACTGATGTAATGGCATTGGCTGCATGTTTTATACCCCTGATGACCTGACGTTATGGAAGAAGGGACAGCAACCGACGCAGGACCCAAGACTTTGTTAATCAGGCCAACTGAGGGCTACCTGCAAGCAAATAACCCAAATGTAATGACTGCAACAGTGAATACACTCGAACATCTACATTTATGGTAAGTATACTTTATGAGGCATTCCTGGTTTCATCGTCAAGCCTTGCCTATTGATGTTAAAGCCAAGCTTTTGGTTGCTCCTCTGGATAATCAGAATATTTTGGGACAGCTGCAGCTGACCTGTTCAAGTCTCTACAGGATAAGGGTACGGTCATGCAAAAATTGGCACTTTTTTTTGTCTCCCTATTCCTAAATTTCATAGAAATTATCCCTCTAAATCTGCACTGTCATCAGCATTCCAAAGGTAGGAAGGGCGTTAGACATATTCCTCCTACTCAGACTCCTCCATCTCAGAAACCTTCTTTTCAGGTCAAACCTGTCTCTGAATAATGCAAATAATGTTTTTTTGGAGAACCATTTTATAAGTAATGTTGGTGTCTATTTTGTTCAAGATAAACTACATTTTTGTTGTTGGAACAGGTAAGGTTAGCAAGAGAATTAGTGCCTCACCCTCAGATATTGACTAGACAAAGTGCCGCTGTGTATTATAATGTAACCCCGTACCCACTACTTTGTGCAGTTAAGTTCATTTTGGTCTGATCATTTTGACTCTACCTTAGTAGGCATGTGTTACACCAAATTCATGATATGAATTGGGCCATTTCCTTCTTATGCACTTTTCTTTTGCACTGTGAGAAAAACATTGTTGTATAAAGTGTAGTGTATGTAGAAACTTCTTGGGGGCTTCAGTTTTTTATGCAAGATGAGAATAAAAATTGTCTCATTTACAATGGTGTCTTATGTGATCATTTTCATAGCAGTTTGTTATGAAAGAAAATTAATGAAACAAGAACATAGCTTTTCTTTGTTTAGTTCTCACATATGCTTTGTCTGGCAGAGTACCTAAACTATGAAGATGGGAAGTTCTCAAAAAGTCGAGGTGTGGGAGTGTTTGGTGATATGGCCAAGGATACTGGAATACCAGCCGATATCTGGAGGTTCTACCTGCTTTATATCCGACCTGAAGGGCAGGACAGTGCCTTCTGCTGGAATGATTTATTGCTGAAAAACAACTCGGAACTCTTAAATAATTTGGGCAACTTTGTGAACAGGTACAGTATAACTTTACGAGCCAGTGTGCTGTGCTGTTCACTAGGAACTCGAGAGTGATGCATTGTCATGGCAAGTACTAGCATACCATATTTTCTAATGTCAGTCTGTGATTGATATCTCAAGCAGTGAGCAGTGGGAACTGATGTGAAAAAATTAACTTGAAGTAAAAATCTTAATTTTGGAAATTGTGCAGTGCCTTTGGTGAGAAAGTGTCTGGTATATTTCACAGTCATCCATAATCTGCAAGATTTAAGAGTCTTGCATAGCAGTGTAAAGATACTGTTGATACGCTACAGGGGCTGCTTATTTTACTTTAATACACAGTCAGTAATGTGGCAGTACCCTTTGTGATTCTGAATGGTATTTGTAGTCAAGTTGGATTTATCCAGAAGATTTGGGGGAATTTTTGATGGACCCCATAATGGATTTTGATTGGAGAGATACTTTACCTGACAGCTGCATAACCACCTCTTGACTGACCCCACTTTTAACAGCAGAGCATCCAGTATTTGTGGGGTTTGTAACCATTTCTTTCAAAGCCACTTATTTGCCAGTATTGAAAGACCACACAGTTGAAAAATGGATTGTTTGGTAGAAAGCAAGTTCTGTGGTGTGCTTTTGACTGACTAGGTTAGGGGGAGTTTGACTTGCAATAGGGTGCCTTGATTAACTAGTGTGCGCAGTTAGCTCCAGGTTCAATCCCCCATTGGCTTTAGTGTCTTCAGTATGCTTCATCTCCATTGATCCCTTGTCTGAAGTAAGTTCCAGTGCCACTGGACCCTTTGGTAGTGCTGGCACCTTTCTTTTGTTCTGATATGCAAAGCTGTTGGTTGTTTAGATCAGCATCTGTTTGTGAGAAGAGCCCAAATAGAGAGAGGCCATCATCTGCCCCATAGGGACCTGGCTCACATAGTGTTTCATTTTGCTTGTCATCAGATCAAGCTGACTAATGTAGACAGATATACTTGGCTCCCAGTCCACATCATCTAATTCCCTGGTTAGTGTAGAATAGTGTGAACCTTGCACAATGCCTGTAGGAGTTTTGAGGAAGACCGGAAAAAGTAATCAGGACTGAGTTGCTGTAGCAAGAGAAAAGGATTTTGATTAAAAAAAAAAAAATCAAATCCTGTAATTATTTAGATTTTCATTTGTTTATTTGTATTTCTTTTGTGTTTGTTTGATCCACATGGACCTTTTTCAGACTCTGCACAGGAGCACTCTTTGGTTAAGTGACTTACTCAGTCACACAGTAGGTAAAGCTGATAGAATCAAATCTTGGAGCGTAGGGAGTAGCTCATTTAACAGCTTGCAGTATTAATCCCCTGATGTAATACTTTTGTACAACACTGGCTGTCATACGTATTACCTGGTGGACCTACTTGACTGTGAAGATTCCTTTTTTTACCAAGGGTGATCCTTGAAGCGACTTAAAGTGGATACCGCTTTGAGTTTCACAACAGAAAGTTATCTAAGCACTGTGGTTTATGGAGAGGTACATTTTCACTGAATATAAGGACTACTGGTAGACTGGGGGTTGGATTTTTTTGTGTGTTATTTTTACTTCCTACTAACCTAATCTTTATTGCATCTGTATTATTGACAGGGCTGCCATGTTTGTCTGTAAATTTTTTGATGGCCATGTTCCAGAGATGGTACTCAGTTCAGATGACAAGAAAGTACTTGCTCATGTGACAGTGGAACTCCAACAGTACAACAGACTCCTCGAGAAAGTCAAGTAAGCTACCAAGTAATTTCAGTGAACAGTAGTGTTAGAAATGTAAATTTGTTTAATATTAATAAGTACAGTGTATGTGTATAAAGTTCATGTGTTTCATTTACAGTTTCTTCTACCAAGAAGTCTTCCCATATACCAAGCCATCTTGTCACCTAGGAGTCTTTCAAAGTACTAACCAGCTGCTAGGATTTGCTCCACACTGTTACTGAGCATTGTAATTACCCACAGATGTGAGCATGCTCTGTCTTGTCATTCCTTTTCCTCCATCGCACACTACCTACAGCAGGTGCCTGAGCTGCTAATTGAACTCAGGTCTTCTTCAATATTAAGAGCTTCCTTAGCTGTGCCTGCACTCTCACAGGTCATTTTCTACTAGCTATAAGGCTAAATGCTAAGTATTCCGGAAGAAAGACAAAATAATTTTCTTTACTTGCTTTCAGCTTTGGTCAAAATATTTAGCATTTTGAGCTGTCTGCTCCATTTCTTGTAAGATATTGCACCATTTTTCACCAGCTTAAAACTGTTAAGTATTTACAACATTTTTTCATATATATATATATATATATATATATATATATATATATATATATACGCACACGTGTGTGTGTGTGTGTGTGTGTGTGTGTGTGTGTGTGTGTGTGTGTGTGTGTGTGTAAATGCAAATGTTTGAACACCGTGTTCTGTGTTTGTCATTTTGCCAGGATTCGTGATGCTCTCAGGTGTATCCTGAACATCTCTCGCCTTGGAAATCAGTACATCCAAGTCAGTGAGCCATGGAAACGGATCAAGGGAAATGATGCAAATCGGTGAGTTTTTATTGTTTCTTGGTTACGTTTACTGCTGAGTCTTGTCAAGTAAGAAAGAAATTATTTCCTTTTTTTTATTTTTTTCCAACATAATATGCTTTTATTGAGTTTATCATGTCTTCAACCAGTATTATTAAACTAGTTTGTATTTTAATGAAAACAGTAAGTAGTATGTTGTAAAACAGCACAGTGTAACACAAAATTCACTGTAACAATAGGCTGCTTGTATATTACCAGATTTTTCTTCCAAACCTTCCTGGCAGCTACCCTCATCCTTCTCTTGCCAACAGGACCAATGTTCCTAAATTACTTTGCCCAGTGTCATTGAACTGTACTGGTGTAATCTCACTATACAAATTGATAGAAGAATCATGAATACAGAAATTAGGATAAAAAAAAGAAGTCAGATAGATTTAATTATCCTTAGGTTTTGCTGGTTTATTTGTCCACTAAAGTAGAGTTCCCACAGATTCCTAACCAAGAAAATGACTTTATTAAACTCTCTAAGCTACTCTGATAAGTTAAAAGCCCTCTCTCTGTTTTCATTTCATGCAGGCTCCTTCACAGTGATCATTTCCTAACCTTCCATATTGTGAAGGACCCTGGATCTAAAGCAGAAACTACTCCTTCAGTGATGGGAAGGTTTCCGTGGCTATCTTCCCAGACTTTGTCAGAGAATGTCAAAGCCGTGATCCAGAATAAAAAAGTTATTTGGTCCTTCCTGATCTGAAGTCCTTAAAAGATTTAATGAAAGGGGAAAATTAATTCAGGGAGTTTTACAGATTTTTCATAAAAGAAGGGAGGATCCTCCTAGAACCTAGGACAATCTAACAAAGCAGACTGTGTACCCTTTCATAAAACTGTCCTAAAGTCTAGGTCTTCACTTCCATCTGTGGCTCTGTGACAAAAGATAACCTCAGACATTTGGGATGTTGTTCATGTTTCACTGATGCAGTCATTACATTTGGGTTATCTGCCTGCAGGTAGCCCTCAAGCCAGCCTGAATACCAGAGTCTTGGATTCATGCATTGGATGCTGTCTCTTCTTCTATGACATCAGGTTGTTAAAGGTATAAAACGTGCAGCCAACGCCATTACATCAGTCTTTCTTGCCGCCCGGTGCCCGAAGCAGAAGCAGTTCACAAGTGCCGGTCGGCCGACTCCTGAAATTTTCATTTTCGAGTTTCAGTACTGAAGTCTTTGAAAAAAGCTAAGTACAGGGGGGGATCCTTTTTCTTGCTCTTAACCGATGTCAGTAAAAGTTAACAATTGTCTTACCTGTGGAAAGCAAGTACCTCATAAAGATTTTCATTTGTACTGCATTCCTTGCTTAGGCCTAGACCACGACGTTCCTCGCTGTCGGTTTTGTGCCTTATTTAACCCCCAAACTATTCGTTTGTCGGTCTATTTTCACAGCTAATTATTTTGGTACACTGTTTAACTATCCAGAAATGGCTTCGGTAAGCCATCCAACTACAGATATTCTGAAAAAATGTAAGGATAAAGACAGAGACAGACCGCATAGGTCCAAAACTGCCGACAACGCTTCCGTTAAGCTAGTTGCCAGTTCGCCAGTACTCTGTGAAGCACTTTTGCAGCCCCTTATAACCACTACTTCAGATTCACAGGCCTCTACTGAGACCTATTCGGAGTCTGGTATGCCACGAGATGCTTCTTCGACTATGGAACCTGCAGATGTCTCTACCTTGGATGGGTCCGGAGCCGCTGTGCAGGCATTGGCTTCTGAGGGTGTATTCAGGCCTACAGATTTGCATTTTAAACCAACGCCATCTTCTTCATCCAGGCCTAAAACTCGTACCACGCCTACAAAACCGATGTCCAAACCGCATGGTCAGGCCCATATGCCTAAAAAATAAATACTTAGAATGGCTGAAGACCTTATTACATTAATTAGGGGAAGCCCGCATTCCTCCTCTAAGAGACCTAGAACTGATTTTCCTTTTGATTCTTCTGATCAGGATTCTGAAATCTCTGTTTCTTCTGATTACCAGGATTTGCCCTTATCTACGTATGATGATTCTGATGCAGAGGATTCCAGTCCCTCTGCTTCCCCTCCAGAAGATTTTTCTTTTGGTGAAACCTTGCACACTCTCTTAGGGAGCATTTCCGCTGGGAAAGCCAGGATTACTCTGACTCCAAAAAGAGACTTAGGGAATTCTTACTCCTCCCTCAATACAGGCCTTTAGCTATACCTCCTGTTCTGGACATTGTAGATGATGCCTTCTTGAGATCTAGCCTGTCCCCAGACACTTTACCTCCAGCTCCCAGAAAACCTGACAGGTATTACAGAGTACCTGACTCTCACAAGTTCCTCTTCAAGAATCCTACTGCGGATCTAGAGACCATTTCCCAAGGACCAAAGGGCATTAAGGCTACTGCTGCCAAAAATCCTACCCCCCTCTGATAGAAATTCTAGGGCCTTGGACAGATGGGGTAAGAATGCATACACTTCTACTCCTTTGGCCATTAGGGCCTTAAATTGCCAGTTTCATTTGTTAAAGTATCAGCAGCATATTATGGGACTACTTAAACAGAAAATGATGTTGATTCCTGACTGTGCTGAACATAAAGAATTACAGGATTTAATGCATTCTGCTAAAGAAGTTAGTAAACATACTTTGCAATGTGGTTTTGACTCTTTAGAAGCATCTTGCAGGGCTGCTGTCACTGGGTCTGTACTTCGAAGGCATGCTTGGCTTAAGGAGCAAAACTTGCCAGATCATGTTAAAGCTAAATTACTGGATGCTCCCTTAAACCAAGACCGTCTGTTTGGCAACAAAGCAGAAGACATCCTCAAAAAGATGGAGGAAAAAGCTAAATCTATGCAAACTGTTAAAGATTTCCTGCAAGTACAGCCTCCCAGATTTAGTAGGCATTGGGATTCAAAGAAATGGTCCTTTCCAGTCTCTTCCAGGCCTTCTCAGTCCAAACCCAGGAACAGCAGACCACCTAGGTTACAGTCTCAGGCTACACACAGGCCTAGGCAGTGGGGGGCTCCCACTTCCAAACCAGGAAGTAGTAAGACACCCCCCCTACGGAAAAATGTCACAATGACTTAATCTTAACCCTACCAAGCCCTGCTCAACTGCCTGCTCTCTTAGGAGGAAAGCTCGCCCTGTATTCAAAAAACTGGGAACTCATTACCCAGGACAAATGAGTTTTAAATATAGTTTCCCCAAGGATACAGATTCCACTTCCACACCCTACCAACCCCAAACGGTTGGCCAGACCTACCCCCAAATCGGTGTGCAGAGGCTCCACAGCAGGTTCTGTGTCTTAATATTCAGCCTGTCCCAGCAGAAGAAAGGGGACAAGGTTTTTATTCGAGACTTTTCCTGGTACACAGAAAAGACAGCTCCTGACATCATATCCTGGACCTATCTAGTCTAAACACCTTTTTGGTAATCCCAAAATACAAAATGCAACACTTCAACAGCTGCTTCCTGTGCTAGGCAAAGATGCCTGGTTGGCAACATTAGCCTTAAAGGAAGTTTACCTGCACATTCCAATAAGGGAATCTTGCAGGAAATATCTACGCTTCAGGGCAGGCTCCATGCACTGTCAGTTTTCTGCACTTCCCTTTGGCTTATCTACTGCACCCAGGGAATTCACAAGTGTCTAGCTCCAGCCATTGCATTTTGCAGGCAGACAAATATTCAGATATACCCATACCAGGACGATTGTCTGATTCAGGCAGAAAGCCAGGACATGCTACTAAATCATCTGGCATTTGTAAAGAAACTTCTAACATCACTGGGGTACACCGTAAGCAAAAAGAAATCTCATCTAGTACCCTGCCAACAAATTGTGTTCCTGGGAGCAAGCTTGAACACAACTTCCCAGATGGCTTACCTCACGCCAGAGAAACAAGTTTATTTGACAACCTGCTTCAAACTACTGGCCACAAAGACCCAGCTATCTGCAAGGAAAATTTTGCAAGCCATGGGGTTCTGGCTTCTTGCATTCTACTAATTCCATATGCAAGACTGTGCATATGAGGAAACTACAGTGGTATCTAAAAAGCCAATGGTGTCGACATTCTCAGGACCTGGAATCAATGATTCCTATCATTCCTTGTATAAAGACAGAGTTCCTTTGGTGGGCAGAGGCCTGCCACCACAGCAAGGGGCTTCCTTTCAGTCTACCCCCTGCCGCCCAAACCCTAACAACAGACGCATCAGGCTATGCATGGGGGGCTCACTTGGCAGGGCAGTGCATTTCTGGGCAAATGGAACCCGAGTCAGATGCAGCTGCATATCAACCAAAAAGAAATGTTAGCTGTACAGAATTCCCTGACAGCCTTCAAAGACCACATCCTTCCAGGACAATTATTGGTAAAGACAGACAACACCACAGTTACGTGGTACATAAACAAGCAGGGGGGAACCCACTTGTACCCTCTCTGCAGACTAGCCATGGCTCTGTGGAACACAGCTTTGAGCTACCAAGTGCACCTACAAGCTCAATTCCTGCCAGGCAAGCTAAATTCACTGGCAGGTGACCTAAGCAGAAATCTCATGGACCCACACGAATGGAAACTGGAACCAAAAATATTCAGCCTCTTAAGGAACAAATGGGGGACTCCAGTGATAGACTTGTTTGCCTCCCCCCAGAACTACCAATTGGACAAATTCTGTACAAGGACTCCCCACAGTTAAGCTTGGAAAGTGGATGCCCTGTCCTTTACCTGGAAAAGCCTCTTGGTTTATGCCTTTCCCCCTCTGCCTCTCCTCTCGAAGGTTCTGCTAAAGATCAAACAGGGCAATACTTATTGCACCAGACTGGCCCCACCAGCACTGGTACTCCCTCTTGCGCAGCATGATACTGCTGGATCCATGGCACCTACCTCAGACACCTTCCCTGCTGTCCCAGCAGGCGGGCCAGATTCTGCACCCTCAGCAAAAAACCAGAACCTTGCAGCCTTGCTAAATCCTTGAGCTCTCCAATAGCATCCCTCAGTAAGCAGGTGCTGGATGTCATTCTGGAAGCAAGGAGACCTAGTACTAGAAAATCCTATGCTAAAGAGTGGAAAAGATACTTTTCCCGGAGCCAGACCCAGGGTATGGGCACTACGGTGCCCAGCTTACCTCATATTCTTCAGTACTTAACAGAAATGCTCCTCAAGGGCTTATCCTTCTCGTCAATTAAAATTCATGCCTCTGCAATTTCAGCACATTATAATACTGAACCACCCCTCTTCTATCACCCCCTGTTAAGGCAATTCCTCAGGGGGGCTAAAATTTAAGACCTCCCCTCAGGCAAGCCCCTACTCCAGCCTGGGACCTTAACTTTGTATTGGAAAAGCTAACTCTCCCTCCATTTGAACCAGCTACAACTGCAGAGTTGAAATTCCTTTCTTGTAAAACAGCCTTCCTTCTAGCCATCACATCAGCAAGAAGAGTGTCTGAATTACAGGCCTTCATGGCAGTGGAGCCCTTCATTATCTTCCATGCAGACAGGGTTTCCCTCAGGACCAATCCTTCTTTTATGCCCAAGGTGGTGTTTAATGTGGCCCTAAATTAATCCATTCATTTTCCTACCTTTTTCCCGAATCCACAAAACAAAAGAGAACGGATTCTGCACTATTTGGACATGCACAGACAACTGAGATTTTATTTGGACAGGACTAAGCCTCTCAGAAAATCTGAACAGCTGCTAGTTGGCTTTGCTGCAGGAGCAGAAGGGAAGGGCATTTCAAAGCAAACCATTTCTAAATGGATAGCCCATTGCATTAATTTCTGCTATAAATACCATGGAAAACCTACCACACAGGGTATAAGATCACATTCCACCAGGGCTGCATCTACCTCTACCTCTACAGCCTTTCTCAGAGGGGTCCCCTACCAGGGACATCTAGAAGCTGCTACCTGGAGCTCTTTACATACCATCACCAAGTATTACCACATGTATATTTTTCTAAATCCAGAGCTGATTTTGCCACTGCAGTTTTGCAGGGCTTAATAGCTGGCCCTAATGCTCCTCCCTTCCTTAGCTCTGGGAATCAACCCAAATGTAATGACTGCAACATTGAAACATGTAGAACATAGTACGGTTGTGTACACTTACCATAAATGTAGATGTTCAAGGGTATTCACTGTTGCAGTCCTGGTTACCCTCCCTCCAGCCCCCTGACTTCTTTTGGCTCTACCTTTGCTTCTTGTTTTAAGATTTCTGCTTCAAGTATTTTCTTTTTTGATGGAGGTGTAACATAACATATAATTGCGTCCCTTTGTGGGGGCATCTGACATCTGGGGCAAGAAAAACTGATATAATGGCATTGGCTGCATGTTTTATACCCTTGACGACCTGACATCATGGAAGAAGAGACAGCATCCGATACAGGAATCCAAGACTCTGGTATTCAGGCTGGCTGAGGGCTACCTGCAGGCAGATAACCCAAATGTAATGACTGCAACAGTGAATACACTGTAACATCTACATTTATGGTAAGTGTACACAACTGTACTTTGGGACTCATTCAAAAGGGTTACCACTGGCAATGGAACTTGTTTTCAATGGATTCTTCTGCATCCACCCAATGAAAACTCCCTGTTTGTGTTGTAGAAAACATGCTATCTCAGGGAGGGATCTACTTAGAAATCCCAACAACCATATAAACGACGTTCATTTACACAAGACGAAAATAGCAAAAGATTAAATACCCGAACAGCAGAATTTTCCCAGGGTAAGTAAACACACACCGAGGTAAGTAAAACCCACCTAGGTGGGGGGCGATGCCACCCACACACACCCAACTACCAACTCCATGTTAACACTACAGTGAAGAAAAGGACATGTTGGGCAAGTGTTTACTTACCCTTGGAAAATTTTGTTGTTGTGGTATTTCATCTTTCCCTATTTTCGTTTCGCATAAATGAATGCCTGTTATATGGGCATCAAGATTTTGAAGTAGACCACTCGGTGTTAAAGAGCTTGTTCTCTGAGATCAAATAAGGGAAGTGTTTTATTCAAGAATCATTCTGGTTCCAAAGAAAGAGGAAACTGGAGACCTGTCCTGAACCTTTCTTTTCTAAACCTTAGCATCAAAAACCTAAAATTCAAAATGCTTTCTTTACAGTCTTGTTACCTCTCGCCCCCACCTCTGTTTTCTGGTAACTCTGGATTTAAAAAATGCTCATCATTGCATTCCAGTACTGAAGGATTTCAGATGTATTTTAAAATTTTCTGTGTCTGGTTCCCATTTTCAATTTTTGCCTTACCTTTTGGCTTGTTTACAGCTCCAAGAATGTCTACAAAATGTGTGGTTCCTATAGTAGCCCATTATATGCTGCAGAGTATTCACATTTTTCCACATTTAGATGAATACCTTATTTTTACAGTTTCTTTTACAAGTTGTCAATCTCTGAATTGGGTAAAGAATCTTTTTTCTCAGTCTTGAACTTCAAGTGAACATAAAGGAATCTTCTGTAATTCCTTTTCAAAGGGTAGTGTTTCTGGGGTGTCTCCTGGATACATCCCTCATGATGGCTTTTCTTTCTCACTACAATGCAGACTTCTACAAGAAACAATGTTTGATGTCTCAGGATTTTGGGTTTCATGGCCTCTACAATTCTCATGCTTCCTTGCCCAGACTTTACATGAGGAAGATTCAGTGGTTCCTCATGTCAGCTTGGACAACTGTCATTTCAGATTTGAGAAAAGGTAGTTACTCTGGTAGGTGGACTAGTCAACTCCCAACCCAGATCTCTCATTCTCCCTTCCATCTTCTACCCAGTTTGTAACCACAGATGCCTCAGACTTTGCTTAAGTGCTGTTTTTCAGATGATGCAAGTTCAGGGTCAATGGAATAAGCAAGACAGACTGAAACACATAAATGTCATGTCAAAGAATGATGGCTCTAATAAATGCTCTCATATCTTTAAATTATCTTTGGATTGCAGGCCCTCTTCAAGCAGTAACAGCCAGTGCCACAGTGATTTGGGGCATAAATGGGGGAACCAGATCCTACCCCTTTTTCACACTAACTATGGTAGTCTGAGAACTAGCAACTAAGCGCAATCTATTCCCATAAGCTACTTAAAATCCATCAGAGCAGAATGTTGTTACATACAAGCTGAGAAGGATCAGGGCTGACTTCAGTGAATGAAAGTTGAACCCCAGGACCTTCCGGGAATTGATCAAACTGTGGGGAACTTCTCAAACAGATATGTTTCCTCCATTCACAACAGACCGTTAAAAAAAATTCTGCTCCAGGACTCCTTGTACAATAGCCTGGAAGGACAGATGCCTTTTCATTCCCATGGATGAAATGTTCATGTATACCTTTCCACCTGTTCCACTTGTAACCAAAATTCTTAAGATTTAGTAGGACTTTCCAAGAATAATTGTGGCAACTCCCTTTTGGCCCAGGCAGATGTGCATTTCTTGAAAATGGCCAAGGGCAATTACCACAAGCTTTCTTGCAGGGTGAACTTAACTCGCACAAGACAGGGGTTGTTTGATATACTTCAGCTTGTTCATTTCACTGACTGGGTGATATAATTTTTAATACCTAGAATGTCATATTTGGTTAAGTGGAAAAAGATTGTGTAGTTGGTGATAAAGTAAAAACCAGGGCCTTTTCAGACCCAGACTCCTTTGGTTCTACAGTATTTGTGTGAGGTATTATTCTCTGGCCTTTCTTTACTCTTCTTTCAAGATTCACATGCTAGATATCTGTCCATGTATGTCCATGGATTGCCCTTTCTACCCCATCTTAATATTTCTTGAAAGGGGTTTTTACATATTCATGTATCCAGAAGACAAGCGATTCCTTCTTGGAAAACATTGCTTTTCATTGCTCTGTTTTCTGCAAGGAGAGTGTGAGTTACAAGCTCTTATGTTAATTCAACCTTATTTAATCTTCCACAAGGATAGTGCAACTTTAAGAACAAGCCCTTCATTTATGCCTAAAGGTGGTTTCTGAGTTCACCTTAAGCCAGGCTGTTCATTTCTGGTTCCTATCAGAACTACAAAAAATAGGGGGAGAGACAATTTTACACTCAGGAAGTACACTGGCAGCTCAGAGACCACATTGACAGGTCAGTAACTTTCGGGAATTTTGATCACCTGATTATTTGCTATGGAAGGTAAGAAAAAGGGGCAGTCATTGTCAAAGCAGACAGTTTCTGAAAGGTTGTCGTATGCTATTGTTTTTTGTTACTCTCACCATACCACACTTTCAGGCAGGGTAAAGGCCCACTGTACTAGGAAATTGGCTACTTCTGTGGCTTTTTGGAAAGAAGTGGACTCTGGAAATGTACGAGAAGCAGCAACTTTGTCATCAATGTACATATTCACCAAGCACTAAAAGTGAGAGTTTCTCTTAAGTCTAGAGCAGGCTTTCTTAGGACTATTCTCCAAGGGCTACTGGATTTTGATCCTTCCTTCTCTCTTTCTTTCTAAACTGTTATATTTCACAAAATACATTAGGCTACTGTTACAGTGATCTATTCATGAACATAGTACAGTTGCTTAAGTAAACTTACCATAACAGTAGATGTTCAAATAGATCACTGTTGCAGTAGGAACACCCTCTCTCCACCTCCCTTATTTTGTTATATTTTATACCAGGGTGTGGAAATCTTTTCCCTTCCGCATTTGTAGCATGCAGGGCAATAGCCTCCCTTACTCTGAGGCAAGAAAGCTTGGAAGGGTTGGTGACCCTAACCACTAACTTTATTTCGCTCTCCTTAAGCGTTTCCGCAATTATGGTACATGGAAGATGCCCTTGAACTTTGGGAGCCGTCTGGTTGTCACAGGCTATTGCAAGAGTGATTTGTTTGAACATCGACTGTTATGGTATATTTACTTACACAACTGTACTTTCTGTCTGGATACCTAAGGGGGACCTAGCCCTTTAATTCTCTTGGAATGAAATGTTGGGTTTAGGCCTTTCAAGGTAGAAGACATGTTTCATAATATACAGACCAACTGGAGCATTATATTCATTATATTCAGTGATCAGCCAAATAAGGAAGGAAGGTGTGTAGAGGTGACTAAGACTTTTTGAATCTTGAAGATATACCGTTGATAATTAACTAGGCAATTCGTTACTGTAACTGATACTTTATCAAAGGACAGTTCGTTGTCAATGAAAGTGCCAAGATCTCTAATTACTGCACTGATCTTAAATGTGATTCCATTATGTGGTAATCAATGGAAAGTACTTATTTCCCAAATATAACTGCTGGCTTTTACAGATCAGGTCAGTGGGAGACGAGGCACTTGTCAAATTCTTAAGGTCGTCAGATGGGGGATATAAGGTTAATGCATTTTTCTGCATTGCTTAATGCCATGGTCAGAACCCCAGATGCTGACTTTGTGTAACCCTTCTTGAAGAGTAAAAGCCTTTGGGGGTTTCAGTATTGGCACTCAGATTTGCAGTCATCTGCAAACTTGATAAACTGCAAAACTTGGACATATGTCTTCAAGTCAGATAATTAGATGCTAGAGAGGGGGGAGACCCAGCAGAGATTCCTGAGGGGCTCCAGTAATGATTTGTTAGATGTGATGGTATCACCACCTCAGACCTTGTTTCCCACAGTCAGGGAGCCAGTTAGCGATTTGTCAAGTAACATAAATCTTATCCACAGTGTCTGTAAGAGGAATTGTCAGTTAACCTAGAAAGGTTGAGAAAAGTTGCATGGACAGAATGATCTTAATGAATGACATCAGTCATACTCTCAAAAAAAGTCATCCAGATTAAGCAGGCAAGGCCTGCTCTTCACAAAACAGTACAATTGTCTTTACTAAGATCAGCTTCATGATTTTACATGGTGAAATCACAAAATCAGTAGGCTGTATAACAGGAGGAAGAAACTCATGGCAAAAATTAGGAGGTGCAGCACCCAGCAGGATAAAAGCGCTCTCATCAAACTAAACAAACAACTCGGAGGATAAATAAAGTCTACCAAAGCCATATTTGAGGTATGTTTGGCATCCTAGGCGAAGAACAACCACAAAGCAATTTTTAGCTATGTCTGCAACCTCAAAGGCAATACCCAATTGTGTGCAGAGCTCATTGTAAATGGAGCCACCTATTCTGAGCCAGAAGATATAGTGAACCTCCTGGCTGATAAATTCAGCTCCAGCTTTACCCCTCTCCTCCCCCTCAACCTTCCCTCAGGATATATAAAATATACCCCCCCTACTGTCATAAGGGAACAGGTCCTTGATGCTCTTTCTAAGACCAAGAACACTGCATCAGTGGGCCCAGACAGTATCCCAAGATGCCTTCTAAGTAGCATGAAACATGATCTGCCATGGCCTCTGAAATTTACTATTTAACTGTAGCCTCCAAACAGACTTCATGCCTCATGAATGGAGAAAGACAGCAGTCATCCCTCTGCACAAAGGTGGACCATCTACAGACGCATAAGTCTCACTAGTCTTGTATGTAAAGCCATGGAAAGAATTGTCATGGAGATGATCAATAAAGATATAGTAAACCTCCAGATACTGGACCCAACCCAGTTTGGTTTCGTCAAGGGCAGGTCATGCCTACTGAACCTGGTGGACTTCATTGAGAAGGTCAGCAAAGCAATGGATGAGAGCAAAGTCGTTCACAATGCCTACCTTGACCTAGCCAAGGCAATTGACACAATATCCCGCCCGGGTATTGTTGACAAACTCAAGAGGTTAGGTACAAACCCATATGTCCCCCGGTGGATAACCAAGTGGCTCACAGCACCCAGAAAATTGGAATTGGAGAGTCCACCTCTACAAAGAGGCCAATCACAAGTGGAGTCCCTCAGGGATCAGTCCTTGGACCGCTCCTTTTTGGCATTTACTTCTCAGAAGTCAAGGCCAGTGTCAAATTGCAAATTAGGAGCTGTTACTGACACAAATGTTCGTCAGGAGGGGCTGACACAAACAACTGGTGTCAGAGCCGTGGACTAAAATTAAGCCAAGCAATGCATAATAATACCCTTTGGGAAGTCATCCTTCCCTGGTAACTGTCATATTGACAACAAACCCCATAGAGTTGACCCAGTAGTCAAGGATTTAGGGACACACATAGATAGTAATCTAGCCTTTGACCATCACGTGCCTGCAGTGGTGAGGAAATCATTCTATGTTGTGCAACTTGTAAACAAAGGTGTGTTATCCAAGTCCAAGGAAGTCATTGTACCACTGTATTCGGCATTCGTCAAACCTGTCATTGAGTATAGTGCACCCTTTGGTGTGTACCTAACCAGGCACATCCAGCAATTGGAACGTCCACAGAGGTTCCTCACTAAAAGAATACAGGGCATAAGTAAAATGTCATATGCAGACCGCCTCAAAGTCCTGTCCCTGTATTTTGTCTCCTACAGGCTTTTGAGGGAAGATCTATGTCTGGCATATAAGGCATTGTCAAACTCCACTCTGATGTACCTCCTGCATATCCACAAAACAAACAGCATTAGAATTACCCATTCTAAAGACTTAAACCTTGCTTGTGATATAAATAGGACCTGCTGAAGAGATGGGCAATAATCCCAGAGACTGCCCCGTCTGTGGAGCAGGCTCCCCATCAATGTGAAGCAGAGTTCCTCCCTCACCCAATTCAAGTGCAACTTGGGCATTTGTATGGGAAACTGGAAATTCATCCCTGGTTCGGTACCTATATCTGTAATGGACACAGGTAACCTGTAAATGGTTCACCTCCCAGGCCCATGCTCACATTTATCAAGGGTATCAGAACTTGTCAGAGATTTGGGATGCATGCCTAGGCTTAAAAAGGCCATTGTGGCTGTTAGCCTAGTAAACACTTATGAACCTATGAACAGTTAACTCAAAACTACTCACCTGCTGTGTCTGGTCCAAGTTCAGATGAAACAAGAGCAAGTAACAAAATCCAGTTAACCCAGCAACTCCAAACCGAAGTGAAATAAGGACAATATACAACCAAAATGCATTTAGCAAAGTAGGACTCCAACATGTTCAGTACACTCCGGCTCATAAGTGTAAATGAGTGAACAGACTGAATAAATGAGTAAATAAAAGATTTATTCTAGTAATAACTGTTTAAGCTAGAATACATGTTTCAACAGCATTATTTGCAGCTAGAGCTTCCAGAAGTCCCCATCTGTATTTGTGTAGGTGGAAATTAGACTGATGGAGACAGCTACCTTCCTGGCTCTCAAATTCTACATGAATGAGACCCTCCATTCTTATGATTGGTCTCGCAAGGTGGTCTCTGTGCCTTAAAGGGAGTAGACATGTGAGTGTAGTAAATATGCTAATTCTAGGAGTAGGGGATTACTGTGTGTGACACTGTTTGACATACCATTTTTATTTGTATACTTATATATTAAAGTAACGTGTATGTGACATTTTTATTGTATGCAGTTTAATTTGTGTCATTTACTAACTGACAATGGATTTGGCAGAGAGTAGCTGCATTGGTTCAGTACCTTTTTACACACTACTTGGAATTCATAGTTACTGAAGTGGCATCTGACACCTGCAGTTTCAGAGTGTAAGGTGGTATACAGGGGACAGAGTGGGAGTGGAACCCTGTGCTTCACAGAAATTTATTGGTGGGAGGGTGCAGTCAAAGCAGAACAATGGTCCACCCATTAACTATGCTTGAAATGGTGCTGTACTTTGTTGAGTGCATCATAGAAACCAATGGCTGTATGCATTCCACCAGTTTGTTTCCAGCAAATACCCCTGTAGCGTTTTATCTTGCAATTCCTATAACTGAAGGCACGCAGACAGTCATAATAAGGGGAAAGGATGTTCAGTCATTTATACTGTACTAGAAGGAAAAATCATACAATAAGGACAAAGTAATATTCCAAAACACAAGTGCTTGTTGGCAAGGCTAGTTAGGGGTACACATGGTAAATCTTACAGTACTTACAGAAAGGAGGTTGGTAAACACACTGAAATAAACATCATTTCAGCTGTGGAACTAGCCTAGCAGCACAAATCACAGCTACCATGTTTGTCTCCATGACACTTCACTTAAATAAACAGTATTGTGAAGGAATAGTCAGTATGCCGTGGTAATGTCTGCATTGCTGACAGAAAGTACTTCAGTAGCCTTGCTAAAATAAAGATCATTGTTGCTATTGAAGCATCAAATTAGCATCTTCAGTTTTACATGCTGCTAACCTCTCCAAATTAAATAACTCTCAACTTTCTTTAATTTTTATTTTATTTGTTTTACTTGCATAATACAAGAGTGATGCCTTTTAAGGGACGGCAAAAAATCGAAACAATGAGTATGTGTACATTTAGAGAAAAGAGTAACGCATTTAAAAAGTGATAATTCCCCGTACCCTGTCAAGTAATTATAGACAGTATAAACACTATAGACACTATAAAAACGTATTTTACAGTTAATAAACTGAAAGGAAACAGGTGCCTGTTTTCAGTCTGCCAAGTGATAGTGGGGTATGTGTATCACTCAGCATATTCACAAACTTGAAATGAACCAACAGTCCCTAACTAAAAAGCCCTAGCATTTCCTAAAAGGTCTGCATTAATTACCAGGAGAGACTGGTAACATGTTTCTTGTACTGTATGTCCTATAGGATCCTGAGGGGCGATTTGTGCTTTCCTTATCATGCCATTGGAGATCTGGTGGTCCTTGACCTCCAATATCTCAGTAAGTCACCACCACCAGATAAACCAGTCACTCAATGACATTTTGTTCATCATCGGATGCCTTCCCATTCTCTGTAATAAACTACCCCTGCAGGTTAAACAAAGTGATACAATATCTTCCTTCAAAGTAAACATGTGTGACTGGATAGGTACCCTAAAATTTACCCTTGGAGGAACTGTCCTTTCCCTTACTGAGAAAGGAGGTACAGCCTAGGGGTGGGTATATGCAGGGTATACATGGTCATTAGAATAATTAGCCTTGCAATTTGTACAAATCCTATGAAACAGTATTCAGAGATGCACTGTGCAGGCAGTCTTACATTCAGGAGCATAAGCTTGCACAGTACATCCTAGATGTTCATCGTGCATACAGCTGCAGTCATAACAGATGGGTTTTCCTGCCGTCAGGCGGGTCCTCGGTCGGCCGAATTCCAAAATCTAGGTCCGGTGTCGGTTGTCGTCGCTTCTTCCCTGACGTCAGTGCGACAGGGGTATAAAAGAACCAGCTGATGCCATTTTCTTCAGTATTTCTTGCCGCGCAGTGCCCGAAGCAGAAGCAGTTCGCAAGTGCCGGTCGGCCAGCTCCTGAGATTATGAATATTTTGCAACCGAAGTCTTCTTGAAAGCTAAGTACCCCGTTGGGGAAACTTTTCTTGCCTCAGACCAATGTCAGACAAAGTTAATAATTGTATTTCATGTGGGAAGCAAATACCGCATAAGGATTTTCATTCCCTCTGCATTCCTTGTTTAGGCCCAGACCACAACGTCTCGGCCTGTCGTTTTTGTGCTACATTCAACAGACGCACCATTAAGCGTCGGGCGGAGTTCGCCCAACACTATTTTGGCAAAAAATGTAATTACATTATGTCGTCGGATACGCCGACTCCAGTTTTGAGTAAAAGACGCAAAGATAAGGACCGATATACAAGGTCCGCGGCTTCTACTGACACCACGCCAAAGCCGACTACAGGTGGTCCGGTTCTCAGTGAGACGCCTACGCAGTCCCTGACTACTGACGACACTTCATTGGTGGTGTCTACTGTACCCGAGGTCGCAGGCTCTTCGGCCCACACCCCGACTACCGATACCGAAGCCACTCTTGGCGGTGAAACTCAGAGTTTAGACAGGTCTGCCACCTCTCAAGGTGTCTTCAGGCCTTCCTCTTCTTTTTCTATCAAGGCTTTCACTAAGTCTAAAGCAGCCATGCATACTAAGAGACAAGCTCCACAGGGCCCTTCTCAAGGCCACATGCCTAAAAAGCAGATGCTCAAAATGGCTGAGGATTTGATTACTCTTATCAGGGGTTCTCAACCCCCCCTGGACAAAAGGTCCAGGGTGGAGGAAGAATCCCCCTCCTCGGACCAGGCCTCCATTATTTCAGAGCATTCTGATGACCAGGAACATTCATACTCCCCTTTTGAAGATTCTGATGCAGAGGAGTCCATTCCCTCTGTCTTCCCCCCCTGAGGATTACTCTTTTGGGGAAACCTTGCATACCTTGAGGGAACACTTCCACTGGGAAGGCCAAGAGTACTCAGACTCCAAGAAAAGGATTAGGGATTTTCTCTTGCTCCCTCAGCACAGGCCTCTGGCTATACCTCCTGTCTTAGACATTCTAGATGATGTGTATTCGGAGGCCTGCCTTAACCCAGACTCTTTACCTCCAGCCCCAGTCAAGCCTGACAGGTATTACTGGGTTCCTGACTCACACCAATTCCTATACAAAAGCCATGCGACTGACCCAGAAACTATCTCACAGGGCCCCAAGGGAATTAAGGCCTCCACTGCTAAAAATCCATTACCTTCAGAGAGAGATTCCAGAGCTTTAGAAAGGTGGGGGAAAAAGGTATACACCTCAGCCACGTTAACCATGAGGGCATTAAACTGCCAGTTCCATATGTTAAAGTACCAACAGTTTCTGTTATCACAGTTGAGAAACAAAATGTCACAACCTGAACAACCAGACTTGAAGGAGTTGCAGGATTTGATGCATAGTGCAGAACAAGTGGGTAAACATACCTTGCAATGTGGTTTTGATGCTTTAGAGGCCTCATGTAGAGCTGCTGTTACAGGATCAGTCATACGTAGACATGCCTGGCTCAAAGAGCAAACCTTACCAGATCATGTCAAAGCTAAATTACTAGATGCCCCTCTGCAAAAAGATGTATTATTTGGTGTTAAAGCTGAGGAGGTATTAAAGAAAATGGAGGAAAAGGCTAAATCAATGCAAACAGTGAAAGATTTCCTACAGGTACAACCTCCACGTTTCAGTAGAAATTGGCCTTCCAAAAATTGGTCCTTTCCAGCCACGGACAGACCCCAAAGAGGTAGATACAGGCGCCCGAGGGCAGAGGGCAATCTCAAGGATCATTTAGAGGCAGACATTGGCAAGCTCCTACACAAAGAGGTGGTGAGGATAGTTCACAGCCATTCAGAAAGCAGACCCAATGACTTTCCCCTTTGCATGCCAAGCAAGGCTCAAATGGCAGCACCTTTAGGCGGAAAACTGGCATTATTTTCGAAAAATTGGCATATTGTCACAAAAGACAAATGGATCCTGGACATTATAAACAGAGGCTACAGATTCCATTTTCACACCCTTCCAAAAATGAGAGGCATGCCAAACCTGCCACACAATCAAAGGGCAGAGGCACAAAAACAAATTTCAGATCTCATGGACATGAAAGCTATTCAAGAGGTACCTACACAAGAACAAGGTCAAGGTTTTTACTCCAGACTATTCCTGGTACCAAGGAAGGAAACGATTGGAGACCTATTTTAGACCTATCCATCCTAAACACATTTTTACTCGTGCCAAAATTCAAGATGCTCACATTACAGCAGCTTCTTCCCATGCTGGGCAAGGAGTCTTGGCTGGTAACATTGCACCTCAAGGAGGCATACCTGCATGTCCCAATCAGATAAGATTGCAGAAGATACCTCAGATTTCTTGCAGGTTCAACCCATTATCAATTCTCTGCATTGCCCTTTGGCTTATCTACTGCGCCCAGAGTATTCACGAAATGCCTGGCATCAGTAATTGCCTACTGCAGACTTCAAGGGATACAAATATACCCATATTTGGACGACTGCCTGATCCAAGCGGACAGCAAGCACATACTTCTGAAACATCTGGCTTTTGTAATAATGTTGTTGAATTCTCTGGGATACACAGTCAACAAAAAGAAATCAAGGCTAATACCCTCTCAAACAATAATTTTCCTGGGTGCCAACTTGGACACAAACACCCAGATGGCCTACCTCACGCCAGAGAAACAGGGGCAACTAAATCAATACTTCAGAAAACCAGCAAATTTCACCAGGCTGACTGCAAGGAAAATCCTGCAGGCTCTGGGATTCATGGCATCTTGCATCCTACTAATCCCATGTGCAAAGCTGCATATGAGGAAACTTCAATGGTACCTGAAAAACCTATGGTCTCAACACAGCCACGGTTTGGAAACAATAATACCACTGATTCCATGTCTTCAAAAGGAATTTCTGTGGTGGGCTCAAGCATGCTAAAGAAACACAGGTCTCCCATTCTGCAAGCCTCAAGCAAATCAAGTCATCACAACAGACGCCTCGGACTACGCCTGGGGGGCGCACATGACAGATCGGTGCATTCAGGGCAAATGGTCCCAAAAAGAAAAGCACCTTCACATCAATCAAAAGGAAATGCTAGCAGTAATAAATGCTATTATAGCTTTCAAAGATCTTCTGCATCCAGGTCAACTATTGATAAGGACAGACAACACCACAGTAATGTGGTACATAAACAAGCAGGGAGGAAACCATTCATACCCCCTATGCAGGCTGGCAATGTCTCTTTGGAACATGGCTCTGGAATTACAAATCTAACTTCAAGCACAGTACTTGCCAGGCAAGGAAAACACGCTGGCAGACAACCTAAGCAGAAATATGACAGATCCACACGAATGGAAGTTGCATCCTCAAGTTTTTACAGAGATAATTCAAGCATGGGGAAGGCCAGACATAGATCTCTTTGCCTCCCACAAAAATCACCAATTGGCAAAATTCTGCTCAAGGACTTTTCATCCACAGGCCTGGAGAGTGGACGCACTCTCTTTCAGTTGGACAACAATGACAGTTTATGCCTTTCCACCTCTTCCTCTGCTGCCCAAAGTTCTATTAAAAACCAGAGCAGACAGACCAAAGATGATTCTCATTGTTCCAGACTGGCCAAGACAACACTGGTACCCACTCCTGAGGAGCCTGACGCATTCCCCACCATGGACCCTACCTCTAATGCCTCTTCTTCTGACTCAGCACAGCTTCAAAACTCTTCACAGTCAGCTGAAAACACTCAATCTGGCTGCATGGAAGATTCCTTAACTTCACAACAGACCCTACTCTCCAAGGAGGTGCAGGATGTCATTTTGGAGGCCAGAAGGCCTTCTACTAGAAAAGCTTACTCCACAAAATGGAAACGGTTTTGTGCCTGGAATGAGAAATCCTGGAATACTGAATTTACCTCAAATATTACAGTATCTAGCTGAGATGCTAAGCAGTGGACTTTCATTCTCCTCCATCAAAATTCATGCCTCAGCCATTTCTGCAGAATACAACACTGATCCTCCTTTATTCTCTCACCCCCTCTTAAGACAGTTCCTCAGAGGGGCTAAGAATATAAAACCCCCAAGGAAACAACCAGTACCTGCTTGGGACCTCAATTTCATTCTAGAAAAACTGACCTTGCCTCCTTTTGAGCCAGCTGCCTCAACAGAATTGCAATATTTGTCCTGGAAAACAGCCTTCCTTCTGGCTATCACTTCAGCTCGCAGGGTATCGGAACTACAAGCCCTCATGGCTGTGCAGCCTCTCATCATTTTCCATCAGGACAGAGTTTCCTTACGAACCAATCCGTCCTTCATGCCAAAGGTGGTATCCAGGGTAGCTTTGAATCAGGCTATCCACTTACCTACCTTTTACCCAAATCCTCAAAACAAAGGGGAGAGACTACTACATTCCTTGGACATCCACAGACAGCTGCGTTATTATTTGGACAGAACAAAGCCTTTCAGAAAATCAGAACAACTCTGTGTCCTATGCTACAGGAGCTCAAGGGAAGCCAATTTCCAAACAGACAATCTCGAAATGGATAGCCCACTGCATACGCTTTTGTTACTCTTTTCATGGTAAAACTGTAACTGCAGGCATCAGATCTCACTCCACAAGGGCCACAGCTACCTCTGCAGCTTTCCTCAGAGCGGTTCCTACCAAAGATATTTTGGAAGCAGCCACTTGGAGTTCTGTGCATACCTTCTCCAAGCACTGTCACCTACCCCATTATACTCCAAAACTAGAGCAGGCTTTGCCACTGCAGTCTTGCAGGGCATCTTGGCTCCTCCTAGTTCCACCTAGTGCCTACCACCCCTTTTTTAGCTTTGGGATTCTACCCATCTGTTATGACTGCAGCTGTATGCACGATGAACATAGTACAGTTTTGTACCTACCATAAATGTAGATGTTCGAATGCTAATACAGCTGCAGTCCAGGTTTCCCTCCCTCCTTCCCCTCTTGGGACAGGCCTATTGGCTAACACCTACTCGTACAACCTGATTTGGGTATTCATTTATGGTGTATTTGCTTGCAACTACTGTTTTTTGATTATATTGCATTGCATTATTACATAAATTTATTTATTGCCTTCCTTCTGGGGGTACCTGACATCTGGGGCAAGAAAAACTGAAGAAAATGGCATCGGCTGGTTCTTTTATACCCCTGTCGCACTGACGTCAGGGAAGAAGCGACGACAACCGACGCCGGACCTAGACTTTGGAATTCGGCCGACCGAGGACCCGCCTGACGGCAGGAAAACCCATCTGTTATGACTGCAGCTGTATTAGCACTCGAACATCTACATTTATGGTAGGTACAAAACTGTACTTTTCAGCTCACAGAAACCACATATGGAAGCACTGTGTAGCCCCTTATACAGTGATAGTATTTAAAACATGTAAGACATTTCTTTCTTAAATAATATCATAGCATAATAGCTGTACTTCACTTTGGATATGGGTAGTGCAGGCTTACCCACAGCTGTCTTTTTTTGGCCAGTCGGGCTTCATTCTCATTACCAAACCACACCACACATCTTGATGTGACATTCAGCTTAATTAACATGCAGCTTAAAAAAGCATTTGATGTTATGTAGACCTATCTCACCTCCATTATTACATGTGGGTTTGGAGCCGATCCTCGGCTCTGACTCGGCCGCTTAGAAAGCCTGAAAACTTCTGATTGGCTCGTGGCTAATAGGTATCCCATGATGCATGCACACATTCCCCAGATCTCATTTGCCGCTTCTTCAGTCGGAAGCTTCTTCTGGTTGGCCGTGGCCAAGTGATTTAGTTCTTTATTATTCTGCTTGTTAGAAGTTTTTAACTTTGTGTGAAGTGCTTTTCTTATTGCTGTTAGCCTTATTGTGATAACCGATTGTGTCATTTTAACTGGACTTGAGTTTACTGAATTTGACTTTTTCTGCTGTAAAATTTTGGGCCTGTAGGTCTTTTTTGTGTGTGTTCACGTGAGTGTGTGGTTTTGACTAAACCGTTTTACTTAGAGGTATTAGTCTGTTCCCTTTTCATTTACACTAGGTTTGTTTAAGTTAGAGAACCTAGTAAAACTTCCCCTGGTTGTTTGTTGTGAGAAATAGGGCTAGATCTGTTTAAGTTAGAGGATCTAGTTCCTCTCTTGTTGAGTGAGTGTGTTGTTTTTTCTCTTCAATCGCCTAAATTGAGACTGCCATTATATCTAAAAAACATAAAGAGCATAAACAGTCAGGATTTAAAAAGTGTACTAAATGCTCAAAAAAAATTTCCATCACTGATGGACACAGCGTCTGTGTGTACTGTTTAGGGGCCATACATCTTCAAGAGACTTGTCTCTTTTGCCATTCCTTTAATCCTAGAGTGCTCCAGGAACAGAAGAATAAGTTTATTCTAAAAGGCTTGTTAAAACCTTCTTTTGAGGAAGACCTAGCCAGTTCGTCCTCCTCTTCTAGGTCGCATTCTTCCAGTAAAGATAAGGGCAAGACCTCCAAAAGGCCTTCTCCAGCCTCAACATCTGTCTCTGAACCTCCACAGAAGTTACCTAAATCGGAGATGGCCTA
The DNA here is from genome assembly GCF_019279795.1 of Protopterus annectens. Classification (NCBI taxonomy): domain Eukaryota; kingdom Metazoa; phylum Chordata; order Ceratodontiformes; family Protopteridae; genus Protopterus; species Protopterus annectens. The sequence continues at coordinate 880,078,569 of NC_056743.1, read as the reverse complement.
TGTCTCTTTGGCTGCACTGTCCTCGGAGCCGATCGAGATTCTGGACACAGACATTCCAGTATCGGCACCCAGTGCTTCGGTGCTGATCACTAGCAGTCCTCTTCGGAGCCGGTCTACAGACATTCCACCAGTCTCCCCTACTTTAAAATCAACTATATTACAGAGAGCGAGGTCTCCAACACTGTTCTCCAGATCTTCCATGAGCTTTTCTGAAGAAGACATCGAGAGAGTGGTGCTCAGACTCCTTAAGTCGTCGGCCTTGCAAAAATTTTTCTCGGCTCCGACCACTTCTGTCTCGGAGCAGACTCCTGTTACCAACCCTGCTCTTTTTCCTCCTCCAACCCAGATTGGGCCTTTGAAGCCAATGCTGTCTGTGCCGACTACAGTGGTGCCCTCAGCTCCAGCACCCCGGGTGGTTGTATCAGAGCCGAGCCCCACTCCGACACTGTCGATGCCATCCGAAGTGTCTAGGGTCCGAAGCTCTTCGGTCGGGCCCAAGTGGGACACTTGGAACCAAACCTCTTTGGTGCCGAGTCTTCCTCTTGGTGCATCGGCCTGAGTGAGCTCGGACCCTACATCGTTCTTGGAGCTGATTCCTTTGGAATCATCGGCGCCTACGCTCTCCTCAGAGCCGGAGCGTCATTCGGAGCCGGAGGAATCTTTTTTGTGAAGATGAGGATCATGTTGGATAATTCATCCGTACCACATAGGAGCACCGATGCTATACTCCCTCAAGCGCCGACTACGGTCTCAGCATCCTCTCTCCCCTGGGATGGTAGAGACTCGCAGCCTCAGGACCCCCGTTTGGGTGGTCCCCGATCTTTGAGACCTCCCCAGAAGACACCACTGAGGAGCCCCCTTGGAAGACATCATGTAAGAGGAAGCATGTAGACTCCCCTAATGAGTCTGTCACATCTGACACTGACCTCTGTGAGTCGGAGGGGTCACCTAAGTCGTCCACTGAAGATGTCTCCTTTGCAGACATTTTGGAGATCCTCAGGCAGAGAGGCGGCTGGCCCACCGTTACCCCTTCCGATGAGGAGTCACTGTACCTGAAGGCTTTTGGGTCTCAACCCTCACCTTCATGGGGGTCTCCTTCATTTGATGAATTACTAGATCTCATGAGTCAGAAAGCATGGCAGACTCCCAATGCCGTGGAACCGGTCCCCAGGAGGCCGAATAAATTTCTCTCCGCCCCTAAGGACAAAGAGTTTTTATCTAAGGGTTTACCTGTTGATGCCATGGGTGGTGGTGGCGGCGGCCACTAAGAAGGAGCTAGCAGAGACTTCTTCTTCTATCCATCCACCTAATAAGGAATCCCGAATGATGGATAAGTATGGGAAGTGTATCTTCTCTTCAGTGGCTTTTACACTCCGATCGCTGAACTATCTATCACATTTTATGAGACTTCAGAGAGATCTCCTAAAGGAGTTAGGAGATACTCTTCAGGGTACCTCGACTGAAGCAGTCCCATCTACAATGTCGGCTCAGTTGGCTACCCTCACATCTATTGTTAACTCCTCTTTGTGGCTGATCTCATATGCAGCTGATGATGCGAGTAGGACGGCTGGTTCAGGAGTCTCATTAAGGAGACATTCCTGGATGCATCTATGCAACTTTTCTGAGCCTTTCAAGTCTACATTCACCAATGCTCCCGTGGATGGATCCTCTATTTTTGGACCCAAGGTGAAAGATACCCTCACCAGATGTGAGCAGGAAGGAAAGACTCTCTCTCTGCCGTGGGAGTCCGTTTTACCGTTCCTTCTAGACCTTACCCTAAAGGTCAGAAGAGTGGCAAAATGTGGTTCAAGAAGGCAGAGACCTTTCCAGGACACACAAGGTGATTCCTCCTTCAGAGGCAGGGGAGGAGGAGGAAATAATGGTAGACATTGCCGTAAAGGCAGGGGAGGCCCACAAAATCAGGGAGGTTGCGATTCCTTTCGTGACCGTCCCTATCAGCGTTCTTGATGTGGAACCCGTCTCTGCAGCCGGCCGGGGGTTGCCTGTCCTTATACCCAGAAACCTGGCTAAATCTCACTCGAGACAAGTGGGTACAAGACATTATTACCAGAGGTTACTCTATACCCTTTTCCCATCCACCACGCCCTCCCAAAAGGATCCTAGATGTACCACCCAATCACAGGGATCAAGCAGCTATAGAGATAGAAAAGCTGCTATTAAAAAGAGCCATCCAATAAGTCCCAACAGACCAGACAGGATTCGGAACATACTCCAGGTTCTTTTTAGTTCCAAAAAGAACAGGGGACTGGAGACCCATCCTAGACCTCAGCAGGTTAAACGAGCATGTAAAGAAGTCCCAAGTTCCGAATGGTCACTCTACAATTCATACTCCCTTTGTTTGGGAGAGACATCTGGATGTGCTCAGTAGATCTCCAGGATGCCTACTACCACATAATGATGGACAAAGCATCAAGGAACTACCTACGCTTCCGGCTGGGAGCCAATCATTACCAGTTTCGGGCACTGCCCTTTGGTCTCACCACAGCCCCCCGGGTGTTCACCAAGTGCATGGCAGTAGTCACAGCTCATTTGCGGTGTCAGGGAATCCAAGTCTTTCCATACCTGGAAGATTGGCTCCTGACCGTCACCACCAGGCATCACCTAATTCAATCAAGAGATTCCACAATCAAGCTCTGTTCCCAGTTGGGAATCTCGATAAACTGGGAAAAATCCTCTATTTTGCCCACTCAGTCTATAACTTTTATAGGAGCAAACATAGACACGGTCGTGATGACAGCCAGACGACCTACAGACAGAATTCAGAATCTTGTGCAACAAATTTACAGGATACTTCCCCTTCAAAGAGTTAAAGCGAAGGTGGTGTTGCAGCTCCTCGGAACTATGGCGTCAACCATAACCTTAGTACCTTTAGCAAGACTATGTATGAGAATACTCGAATGGCTCCTGTCATCCCAGTGCTCGTTTCAGCAGTTGCCTCGACATCATCAGATCCTGATTACAGATTTTTGCAAAAAGGACCTACGCTGGTGGATTCAACCAGGTCATCTTACCACAGGAACACCCTTTGTACCACACCAACCCATTGCCACTGCGACCATTGATGCCTTTCAGATAAGTTGGGGGGGCATTATCTTGGCAGGACTGTCCAAGGCACATGGCAAGAGCAGGAGGCCCATCTGCATATCAGTGTCCTAGAGATGAGGGCGGTGCTTCTAGCGTTGCAAGCACTTCACGACTTTCTCCCTCTAGGTACGATAGCTATCCAGACCAACAACATGTCGGTTGTCTGGTATCTAAACAAACAAGGGGGGACCAGATCATACCCCTTATGTTGAGAGGCCATGCGAGTTTGGTATTGGGCGATTTCTTCCCAATGCTTTCTCATTGCAACTCGCATCCTGGGGACTTCCAACGTAATAGCGGACAAGCTAAGCAGGGCAGTGTTGTTACCTCACGAATGGTCCTTGAACCAGAAAATAGCCAGTATGATCTTTCACAAGTGGGGACAACCCTGCTGCGACCTCTTTGCCAGTCCCATCAACAGCAATTGCAGCACCTTTTTCTCTCTCATCCCCCCTCTGGGGGAGTCTCCAAGAGATGCACTAGTCCACGATTGGCCCCCGGGACTCCTTTATGCTTTTCCTCCTTTTCCACTCATCCCCAAAGTCATACAGAAAGCAATGCTGTTGGGAAGCAAGATGATCCTCATCACTCCTTACTGGCCTCGTCAGATTTGGTTCCCTTTTCTCGGGCCTCACCTGTTGGACTGCCCATGGACTCTGGACCCAGTGCCTCCTGACACACGTCAGGTTCTCTTCACCCCAATTTCCACACTCTCAAACTAATAGCATGGCTGCTCCAATTCCGTCACTAGTCAGGCTTCATGATTTGTCTCCAGCTATAACATATATTATTACCTCTTCTCACAAGCCTTTGACCAGAAAATTGTATCATAGTAAATGGAAGAGATTTTCCATATGGGCACACAATAGAGAAGTTGATCCATTTACAGCTCCCATTACTATTGTTCTAGAGTTTCTTTCAGAACTCTTTCACCAAGGTTCAGCGGCTGCTACACTCCGAGTTCAACTAGCAGCAATATCTAATTTTCATGGGGGGATTAATGATTCCAGTCTTATGTCTCACAAACTGTGCAAATCCTTTCTTAAGGGTTCCATGATGTTAAGACCTCCTGTACAAGAGACCCTGTTCCTCCTTGGGACCTGAATCTAGTTCTGTCTAGACGTACTCTGCCACCCTTTGAACCAGCCCATAGTTGTCAGTTGAAATTTGTGTCTTGGAACTCTCTTTCTGGTAGCAATAACCTCAGCCAGGCGAGTTTCTGAATTACTGGCTCTGTCTGTTAAACCTCCATATTTAATTTTTCACAAAGATAGGGTCTCTCCGGACCAACCTTTCTTTTACTCCTAAAGTCTGTTCTCAATTTCACTTAAACCAAGCAATTGAATTGCCAGTGTTTTTCCCTAATCACGCCAATAAAGCAGAGTATACATTCCATCAATTGGATGTACACAGGCAACTACGTTTCTATATCCACCGGAACAAAGAATTTAGAAAATCAGAACAGCGGTTTATTTCCTTCGCTGAGGCGAGAATGGGCTTGCCAGTTTCCAAGGTTACACTTTCGAATTGGATCTCTAGTTGTATTTCCTTTATTTACAGTTCTCAGGGAAAGGAGTTACGCTTTAAAGTTAAAGAGCATTCCACCAGGTCCTTCTCTACTTCTGCTGCTTTCCAAGCCAGGACACCTATTGATAGTATTTGTGCAGCAGCAACATGGGCTACCCCTCATACCTTCATTTCCCATTATAAATTGGATTTAACTTCCAGGAGTAGAGCTTCGTTTTGTTCCACGGTACTGAGGAGTATCTTCCAGTGAGCCACCCATACAAGATGCTAGGGACACTGTCCCACACGTAATAATGGAGGCGAGATAGGACTGAATAACATAAAGAAGTTATGTACTCACCATAACTTTCTATGTATGTAGTCCATCTCGCCGAACATTATTACAAACCCACCCACCAGCCCCCTTCCTGGAGGATCTGGATTCACTTTTTCCTTTTCTACAGTGGTTTTTGCCACAAGGTCTCTTTTTATTACAGTTTATTCTTCTGGACCTTTGTTCTTTTTCCTGTCTTATTCTGGGCGGCACAGTGGTGCAGCGGTTAACGTTGTCGCCTCACAGCAAGAGGTTCTCCGGTTCGATTCTCGGCTGGGGTGCCTTCTGTGTGGAGTTTGCATGTTCTCCCTGTGTTCACGTGGGTTTTCTCCGGGTACTCCAGTTTCCTCCCACATTCCAAAGACATGCATCTGGAGCATTTCTTCCCGGGCCTCCGCTGAAAACAGGCTCTGTGGAACCTAGTCGGACATTCCCGGTCAACAAATGTTAAATAAAAAATAAAAAAAATAAAATATTCTGGTAGACTAGTAGCAAACAAGATCTGGGGAATGTGCACATGCATCATGGGATACCTATTAGCCACGAGCCAATCAGAAGTTTTCAGGCTTTCTTAGCGGCCGAGTCTGAGCCGAGGATCAGCTCCGAACCCACATGTAATAATGTTCGGCGAGATGGACTACATACATAGAACGTTATGGTGAGTACATAACTTCTTTTTTTGGTGTGGTCTGCCATAAATGCTGTGTAGAGGAGATGACCTTTGCAAAGGTTGCAGTCCTGAGTTGCAGCATCCAAGACTCATTGGTGTAATGCTTGTCTCAAACCTGTATTATCTTAATCTGACATGATGGTTGTGTGACTACAGAGAGTGTCTGACATGATGGTTGTGGTTGTGTGACTACAGAGAGTGTCATTTCATCATACAAGTAACAGTATGAATAAGGTTGTGCAGACACCACAGCATAGAATTTGGAGACAGCGTGGTGTGTTTGTAATTGGGCAAAACAATGGATGGCCACAAAAATTCTGCAGGAATGTTGCTGATTTCTTGTATAAAATGCAGCAGTTTTGTTTTGTGTTATCACCGACAGCACAGGAAAGAGCTTTGGGGACTACACTTGACTCTTAACACCACACATATCAATGATTAAAATAAAATGTAAAATTTTTTATACAGTGCTATTTAAAAGCATATTTGTACCACACACACTGAGCAAACATCTTGACTCATTCACCTGTGAATGCTGCCCAGTTCTGTAGGTAATTTTACTCAGCCTTTCATAGATGTGCACTGACATAAGGAGAAACTCAAATAGACAACTGCACATTATTTGTCTCAACCATCACATAATACTGAATGCCAAATTCCTTAACTGCTCCATGGCATAGAGGGATAAAGCCCTGACTGCAGCCTAGGTGGCTAGAATTTGAGTAGCTTGGGCACCTGATGCGGTGGAACTAGCAGGGGAGGATAGAAGTGTCCATCCTTGGAAGGGAGGGCGATGATTCCCAGCTGACTCTTCGGATGTTTCATAGCAAACCAGTACGGGGTGAATGTGGGTTGTAACTTTACAAGGCATTGATGGTAGCTACTGGTACCACATGTTACACAGTGTATATACATGGGTCTCAGAAGCATAGGTGGTCCCTGTCATGATGCAGGTGTTCATGTCACCATAAGAGGGTAGAGTTATGGCCATAATATATATGCTTTCTATTGCCAGGATGGTAGCAACTGCACAAACAACCATTATGGCAAGCTGTCACAGTATAAACCAGCAGAAGGCACAGTACTAAATGCATGTATATGTCTCTGATTTATGTTTCATGACTGGGGGTAAAAGCAGCCATCTTCTGAGGGCTTATTCTGGAGCTTTGGAAATAGCTGCAAAAAAAAAAAGAGTATGAACTGCATCTGACACATATCTTGTTATTCTTTAAGAGTGCTACCTTTAATGTGGCTGCCTACCCATTGTCCAGCAAGGAACTGAGAGGGTGATTATTCCACCTGGCACAGATCCTAAGGGATGGGATACAGCAACTGAGATTGCACCTCCCAGTACTTAATATGCACAAGTCATCAGCTGGAGCTGAAACAGCTGTTAGCCCTGGCCTTTGTGCTCCAATCAGAAATCATGAGGCATTCCAGGAGCTGTACCAGAGATCATCAGACATATTGACAAGAATTATTTGTTTAGTTTGGGAACATATATCCTAGGGCAGCTGAAATGATACAGCAATAGACATGGAAAAGAACATAATTTTGCTTTTGTTTACTGGGTTTGTCCAGCTGTGTTTAATCAAAAAAACATTTTCTGCAGAGGAAGAAAAGCTCCAATATATTACAAACATTTTTAAACAGACAGTAATATACACAAACATACATTAAGTAACGTACATTAACAATACATATTCTTATACTAATTCAGTTACGTTCATGTAAAATACAGGCAACTACTACAGTTAGTTTAAAAATAGTTGTGCATTACTAGATATTGAGCATTGATCATTTGAAGAGGTGTATTGGTGGGTTTGCCAAATAGGTAATAGATCATGTGATTAGTGCTTAGAAATTTAAAAAAAAAATGGAGGTGAGGGAAAGAGCTAGGTAGGGCAAAAATATTAATATTGTAGTTAAGAGGTGGGGTAGAAAGCAGGTTCCTAGGTAAGTTCTTTTTATATAAATGTGTGTGTGTGTGTGCGCGCGTATATGTGTGTGTGTGTGTGTGTATATATATATATATATATATATATATATATATATATATGTATATATATAATTGGCTGTCATGGAGCTATATTACAACTGTAAAGGTGAGTATGAGCAATGTCATGAAACTGTGTGTGTAGCTAAGAGATGCTAGTAAAACTATTCAGGTATTAAATACCAGTTGTGGGCATAAGATTCTGACAGCTGTTATGAGAGCAAGCATATGTCTTCTTACCAAGATTCCGATTCATGCTGTAAGACAAAGGTAAAAAAAAGTAAAAGAGAAAAAAAATGCTAGTGTACTGTCTGCTCACTCCAGAGACACTGCATTACGACTATAAATCTCATGTAATGTCCATTTTCATTAATATGTCCAGAAAATGTCTTCCTACCAAACATAAGGTAAACTTTTGAAGCCTGCTAGAATACTTAACATTTCACTTAAAATCACTCTGTTTTCAGCTGTTGTCAAAGTGAGAGATGCCAATTATCTTGAATGATGAAGAATGATACCTGCCCTGATAACCAAATGCAAGAGCTCTTGCAGAATTGCATAGTTCCCAGATTTTGTACTCATCAGCATTAAGAGAAAAGCATGTAGGACTAGCATCAGGGTATGTCATAGCCAGATAATTAGAAGACGGGCAGCGTGTGAGATTTGTAGTCTTAATACTGTATCTGTGGAGCAGAAAGTACAACGAACATTTTTTTTCTGTTTTTATTTCACCTTTGTATTGCAGCACACGCTGGTATCTCAGTATAAAGATATTCTTTCTGTTTTTGTGATGCAGCAATGTACAGATATTTGTATAGGATTGAAATGCATTCATTTCTTCAAACCTTTCTTGATATTTTCTACTGTAAATTGTAAAATATTTTCCAAGGGAAAGGCAGTCTAGTTATATTGTAAAATTCCTAACTACTTCCAGTCTGGTTCAGTGCAGAAAGGAAAAGAATAACTCAGATTACCTTTAAGATCCAAAATTGTCTGTTTTTGACCAGTTCAATCTTAGGGATGTTGGATCCGACCTAGGTCCTTTCAGAAGCTTTAGATCTCTGTCCCCAGATTATCTCAGATTTCGTTTGGCACTTGATCCAGAAGTACATAGACTTTTGAGGGCTCTGACATTTTTGCTGAGGTAAGTGACTTTTACTAGTTTTTCTTGGTATCTGTAGTGCCTTATCCTATACCTGTCATCCTTATCTTATGTCCAGTTTCTCCCTGATATTAAAAAAAAAAAAAAAAAAGTTTCTATAGTAGTAGTTAACTTTTCACTTTAGTACTGTTGTTATAGTTTACACATATATATTGTTATAGTTTACACACACACACACACACACACACATATATATATATATATATATATATATATATGTATGTATGTATATATTTCCCCCTTTTTCTTGGGCAAATTACTTGCATAAACTTTTAAGGGCTGTAACCCTTTTCATTTTGTTTTAGTCGGCCAATGTTTGTGGTGTGCTGTCTTTTCCAATATACTGGGCAAGGTTGCTGGTTTCAAGAAGTGTTTGATCTACAGCCATAAGATCCCGCCACAGTACCCTCACTCCTTGTGTGTCTACAACCTGGGGGTGGCACACCTAGACACTGGACTGTGAGGCTTGTGTCTCATTTGGTGCTAGAGCATTTCAGGGAAGAAGAGACAAGTTAGCCCTAAAAGGCCTTCTTCCCACCCAAACAGAATTAAACAGTCATCTTCTCCAGCTAAAAAGGATAGACAAACCAAATACTTCTAAGGATAAAGGGAAGGAGAAGGACAAACGAAAGAAAAGAGAGACAAAAGGAAGCAGAAAAAAATTGGAGCGATACAGAAAGCAGTCCTCAGTCCAACAAAAATCATCAGCCCAGCCCAGAAAATTGCAAAGTGTTCAGAACTGGAGACTATCTGGATCCATTCTCCAATGTCTCTTCCCTGATGTTCATCGTGTTTCACTGTTGCAGTCATTACACTTGGGTTATCCTGCTGGCAGGCTACCCACAGTCGGCCTAAATTCCAAAGTCTTGGTCCGGCGTCGGTTGCTGTCGCCTCTTCCCTGACGTCAGTGCGCCAGGGGTATAAAAGATGCAGCCGAAGCCATTTTCTCCAGTCTTTCTTGCCACGCGGTGCCCAAAGCAAAAGCAAGTTCGCAAGTGCCGGTCGGCCGACTCCTGAGATTTTCAAAATCGAATTTCAGATCCTTACCCCATTGGGGAAACTTTTTTCTTGCTCCAGACCGATGTCAGAAAAAGTTAACAGTAGTATTTCTTGTGGGAAGCAAATACCTCATAAGGATTTTCACTCTTACTGTATTCCTTGCCTAGGCCCTGACCACGACGTTGCTTGTTGTCGGTTTTGTGCTATATTTACCCAACGCACTATTAAGCGTCAGTACGATTTTGCCTTTCATTACTTCGGCCGAAGATTCAATTATACAATGCCAGCGGAACAGCCGACGACCGGAGCTTATAAAAAACGCAAGGATAAAGACAAGGACAGGCATCCGAGGTCCAAAACAGACGATGAGGCTTCCGCTAAGCTAGTCGTCGGTTCGCCGGTTCTCAGTGAGGCGCTTTCGCAGCCCCTGACACCCGCTACCTCAGAGCCACAGGCCGCTTCCGACTCCCACGTGGAGCCGACTGAGCCTCTGGAAACTTAAGGTATTGGATCCTCAGAAACTATTCCCTCAGATGGGTCCGGAGCCACTGTGCAGGCATCTGCTTCTGAGGGTGTTTTCAGGCCTACACAGTTATATGTAAAGCCATCTTCAGCTTCAAAGCCAAAGACTAAAGCAGCTCTAAAGACAAAGAAACAAGTACAGCATTCTCCAGGACAGACTTCCATGCCTAAAAAACAGATGCTAAAAATGGCAGAAGACCTTATTACTTTGATCAGGGGTTCCCATCCCCCTCCTGATAAGAGGCCTAGGCAAGTGACAAAATATGAATCTTCAGATCAGGTTTCCATTTCCTCTGATTCCTCCTCTGATCAGGAATACTCTCTTCCTCCCTATGAGGATTCTGATGCTGAAGAATCTATTCCTTCAGCTTCTCCTCTTGAAGATTACTCGTTTGGGGAAACCCTGCATACCATGAGGGAGTACTTTTATTGGGAGAGCCAGGATTATTCAGAATCTAAGAAAAGGCTCAGAGATTTCCTTTTACTTCCTCAGCACAGGCCCCTTGCTATTCCCCCTGTTCTGGACATTGTAGGTGATGTTTTTTCAGAGTCCGGCCTGTCTCCAGACTCTATACCCCCTGCACCTGTTAAGCCAGACAGATACTACAGGGTCCCAGATTCCCATAAATTTCTATACAAAAACACTGCTGCTGACCCAGAAACCATATCTCAGGGTCCTAAGGGTGTCAAGGCTTCCACTGCTAAAAACCCTGTTCCCTCGGATAGAGATTCAAGGGCACTGGACAGATGGGGGAAAAAAGTTTACACTTCTGCTACTTTGGCTGTAAGGGCTTTAAATTGTCAATTTCATATGCTTAAATATCAGCACTATTTAATGTCACTATTAAGACAGAAAATGTTAACTAACTCTGAATGTCCAGAAAACAAGGAAATGCAGGATTTATTGCATGCAGCTGAACAAGTGGAAAAACATACTTTGCAATGTGGTTTTTATTCTTTGGAGGCCTCTTGTAGGGCCGCTGTAATGGGTTCTGTGATTAGGAGGCATGCTTGGTTAAAGGAACAGAATCTGCCTGATCATGTTAAAGCAAAATTATTAGATGCTCCATTACAGCGTGATACTTTGTTTGGTGTTAAGGCAGAAGAGGTGTTGAAGAAAATGGAGGATAAAGCAAAATCTATGCAGACAGTTAAGGATTTCTTACAGGTACAGCCACCCAGATTTAACAGGAACTGGCCTTCAGAAAATTGGTCCTTTCCAGTGTCAGGCCACAAAGAGGCAGATACAGACGCCCTAGAGGCAGATCCCCAGCCCCAAGGCTCGTACAGGCCTAAACAATGGGGTGCTTCTACCTCCAAAAGCGGAGAAGACAAATCTCAACCTTATAGGAAACAGTCCCAATGACTTTCCTCTACCAGTACCAAGCATTTATCTTTTGGAAGCTCCCTTAGGGGGAAAAGTAGCACTTTTTCACAAAACTGGCACATGATCATTCAGGATAACTGGGTCTTGAATATAGTGTCTCAGGGTTACAGATTCCACTTTCACACCCTGCCAAAGGCAAAAGGCATGCTAGACCTGCCACACAATCAATGGGCAGAGGCACAAAAGCAAGTTTCATCCCTCATGGACATGAGGGCCATTCAGCGAGTACCACTACAGGAGCAGGGACAAGGATTTTACTCACGACTTTTCCTGGTACCCAGAAAGGACAAAGCCTGGAGACCAATACTGGACCTGTCTATTCTAAACACTTTTCTGGATGTTCCAAAATTCAAAATGTTGACTCTGCAGCAGCTTCTGCCCATGCTGGGCAAGAAGGCTTGGCTTGTAACTTTGGACCTAAAAGAGGCATACCTGCATGTCCCAATCAGACAATCTTGCAGAAGATACCTCAGATTCATAGCTGGCTCAATGCAGTACCAATTCTCTGCACTGCCCTTTGGCTTATCTACTGCTCCCAGGGTCTTCACAAAATGCCTGGTACCAGTAATTGCTTTTTACAAACAAAGAGGAATTCAAATATATCCCTACTTGGACGACTGCCTTATTCAAGCAGAGAACAAGGACATTCTACTAATGCATCTGGCATTTGTAAAAAGATTGCTACTTTGCCTAGGGTACACAGTAAACGAAAAGCAATCAAAACTAGTACCCTCTCAAGAGATAATATTCCTGGGTTCAAGCTTAAATACAACTGCCCAGATGGCTTATCACACGCCAGACAAACAAAGGCAACTGACATCTTACTTCAAAATGTTGGCAACAAAAACCCAGTTATCTGCAAGAAAAATTCTGCATGCTTTGGGCTTCATGGCATCCTGCATTCTGTTAATTCCATATGCAAGACTGCATATGAGGAAACTACAATGGTATCTAAAAAGTGTTTGGACTCAACATTGCCACAGCCTGGAAAAACTAATTACACTCATTCCCTGCCTGCAACAGGAGTTTCGATGGTGGGCACAGGCCTGTTACCACAAGGGACAGCCTTTCACTTTACCCACTGCCAGGCAGACAATAACAACAGATGCATCAGATTATGCCTGGGGGGCCCACATGGCAGGAGAATGTATTCAGGGCATATGGCCCACAAACCAAATGCATCTTCATATCAATCTAAAAGAAATGCTGGCTGTCCAGAATGCCCTGACAGCTTTCAAGGATCTGCTTCATCCAGGACAACTGCTGATAAAGACGGACAATACTACAGTCATGTGGAACATAAACAAGCAGGGAGGCATGCATTCCTACCCCCTCTGCAGACGAGCCATGATTTTGTGGAACACAGCATTGACTTTTCAAGTACACCTGCAAGCACAATTCCTGCCAGGAAAGACAAATACTCTGGCAGACGAACTAAGCAGAAACCTCATGGATCCTCACGAGTGGAAACTAGGTCCACAACTGTTCAACATAATAACAAGGAAATGGGGATGCCCAGACATAGATCTATTTGCCTCCCCTCACAACTGCCAACTACAGAAATTTTGCACAAGGACTTATCACAAGCTAGCATGGAAAGTGGATGCTCTATCATTCTGCTGGAAAAACCTTACAGTATATGCCTTGCCTCCACTACCTCTCCTCCCCAAGGTACTCCTAAAGGTCAGACAAGAGAAGCCAAAAATGATCCTGATTGCCCCAGACCGGCCACGCCAGCACTGGTACCCAATCCTAAAGAGCTTGTCTCAAGGCCCAGCCTGGGGCATTGCCTCAAATTCCTCATTTACTGACCCAACAAAGCAATCAGATACTGCACAGCCAACTCAGAACCCTAAATCTGGCTGCATGGCAGATAATGTAACCATTCAGAACACACCTCTCCAAAGCAGTTATGGATGTTATTCTGGAGGCTAGGAGGCCAGCACCAGAAAGTCATATGCAGAAAATTGGAAGAGATTCTGTGCTTGGAACCAGGCACAAGGAATTGACATGCTTGTACCAAATATTCCTCAGATTTTACAATACCTAACTGAGATGCTGGACAAAGGCCTATCCTTTTCATCGATTAAGATCCATGCCTCTGCCATTTCAGCTCATTAGAATATGGACCCACCTATTTTTTCACATCCTCTACTAAGGCAGTACTTCAGAGGGGCCAAAAACATAAGACCCCCAAGAAGAGCACCAATACCTGCATGGGACCTCAACTTTGTCTTGGAAAAACTCACGCTGCCTCCTTTTGAGCCAGCCAATTCAGCTGAAATAAAATACCTATCATGGAAAACAGCTCTGCCCTTAGCAATAACTTCAGCAAGAAGAGTCTCAGAGTTACAGGCACTAATGGCGGTTGAACCTTTCATAATTTTCCATCCGGATAGGGTTTCTCCGAGGACAAACCCAACATTTATGCCTAAGGTAGTGTCCAGTGTGGCTCTTAATCAAACAATTCACTTGCCTACCCTTTATCCAAACCCACAGAATAAGGGGGAGAGACTTCTACATTCTTTGGACATACACAGACAGCTACGCTTCTACTTGGACATAACTAAAGCTTTCAGAAAGTCTGAGCAACTCTTAGTGGCATATGCTGCAGAATCTCAAGGAAAAGCTATCTCAAAGCAGACTATTTCCAAATGGATAGCCCACTGCATTCGTTTCTGCTATTCTCAACATGGCAAATCAGTGCATAAGGGCATCAGGCCACACTCAACCAGAGCAGCAGCTACTTCAGCAGCCTTCCTCAGAGGACTACCAACCAAGGACATTTTGGAGGCTGCAACTTGGACTTCAGTGCACACTTTTACAAAGCACTACCACTTCCCTCTTTACTCTAAATCCAGAGCAGGCTTCACCACTGCAGTTCTGCAGGGCCTCATAGCCTCTCCTAATTCTATTTAGGCCGAGCCACCCAACCTCAGCTTTGGGATTCAACCCAAGTGTAATGACTGCAACAGTGAAACACGATGAACATAGTACAGTTGTGTACCTACCATAAATGTAGATGTTCGAGTGTATTCACTGTTGCAGTCCAGGTTACCGACCCACCATCCCCCTTTCTTTGCTGAGACTTATCTGTACTTCTCTATTCTATACAACCTATGTGTTGTATTTGCTTGTAGATGAAGATTATGTTTTATTTTAGTGCATGCTCTTTTATTGGCATAATTTCGGGGGGGCACCTGACATCTGGGGCAAGAAAAACTGAAGAAAATGGCATTGGCTGCATCTTTTATACCCCTGGCGCACTGACGTCAGGGAAGAGGTGACAGCAACCGACGCCGGACCAAGACTTTGGAATTCAGGCCGACTGCGGGTAGCCTGCCAGCAGGACAACCCAAGTGTAATGACTGCAACAGTGAATACACTCGAACATCTACATTTATGGTAGATACACAACTGTACTTTTCTCACCATAGCTGTTGAGTCTTAGGTTCCATTTTTTTTCTCATCCTATTGGAGAGGCTTACGTCTCTACCACCTTCAGTAGCTTCTTCGAGGCCTATCTGTTTTATGAGGAGTCTTACAAAAGTGGCTATTGATAGGATGATGCAAAGGTTCCTTCAGATGCAAATTTAACTAGGGGTCCTCCTGGTGCTGTCCCCTTCGGGCCCCCTGTGTATGGGTCTTTCTGCCCCTCCATTAGCATCTGCTATCCCGGTCCTACCTTTGGATCCAAAGCCCATGGATCCAAGCTTTTCCCAGAGCATCTACATCAGAGCAGGCCTTCTTTTTAACTCCAATGGTATCCCTTATTCTCTTGACTCTGATTTTGTTGAATTGGGACAAGTCTCAGAGTCAAAGCCTCAAGGCCAAGAATTGAAGGCCTGGGTCAGTGCTGAAGTTGTTTGGTCTTTCTCCCCCCTCTGTGCCTCTGCATTCAGTAGCTCGGCTTTGTTGTCAACTTCTGAGCCAGAATGAGTCTGAGTGGAAGATGTCTGTCCATCCTCACCAATCTCCTTTTTGGATCGGAGCAGTACTAATTGCATTCTTGGCCTTCAAGACATTTAATAAGGTTTTCTCCTGACTGCGAGAAGAGATGCTCACCTTCATCCTGACATCCTTTGGATACCTCATCGGAGTCCATACATTTTGATCAACTGGGACAGTCAGCCTCTTTCAGCCCATGCCTGATTCCGACCCTTCCCCAGAAGCCCTAGTGAGGCAGGGACCTAGGAAATAGACTTGTAAAAGGAGATACTTAAGACTCATCTCCAGGGTAGGTGACTGAGAATGCAGACTTTGATTAGAATGAAGGGCTCTCATGATCCTCTCTGGAAGATGTTCTCTATGAAGCAATTAGGATGTTGGTCCATCAACGTGCCGTCTCTTGAGGAATCTGATACTCAAGGCTTTTAGGGATGGCACTTCTTCCTCCTGGGTGGTACTGCCCACTAATGATCTTGTAGACCTAGTAAAGCAGCGGGAGTGGAAGTATCCTGATGTGGTGGAATTGTTACTGTGAAAACTGGACAGAATTTTAGTTACACCTAACAGGATGCACTGGAGCAAGGTCAACCAGTGGATGCCATGGTTGTTGCAGCAGCCACTAAAAAGGAACTTTCAGAGGAGTGTGTATCCAGCCATCTACTTAACAAGGAATCCAGGGCCTTGGACAAATTCGGGAAATAGATGTATGCTTCAGTGACTTTTGCACAACTACCTATCCCATATGACAAGATTTCAGAGGGACTTTACCAAGGAACTGACCAAGCTCCTCTCTGGAAATGTGCCAGCAGCATCCAGACGTTAGTGAAGTCGCAGTCCTGTACCCTATAGTCTATGTCCAATATATTTAGGAGTCTGCTCGCTAACACAGCTGATGATACAGCAAGTGCAACAGGTACCAGCATCACCACCCACCAGCACATCTGGATGTATTTATGTGAGTCAGTGGAAGGTTTCAAGAGGTTCTTCATTAATGTCCCCTTTGATGGTTCAAGACTCTTCAGACCAAAGATAAAAGAAACACTAACATGGAGCAAGCAGGAAGGCAAGACCATGTCTGCCATGGGAATCCATTTTTCCAGACCTCCAGTGATCTTTTCTAGGAACCAAAGGGGGGGGGGCAGAAGATGCGGGTTCAGAAATCCCAGGTTTTAGCCAAAACAGCCCTTCAACAGGCATTATCCTAGAGCCAGTGGCACACCACAGAATCAAGGATTGTGCAGGCCCTTTAGTGAAAAACCCTAAGAGTGCTCCTGAAGTGTTATCTGACTGCTGCACTCTGGAGATAGTCTGTGGAGCGTATCACTGCACCCTCAAGCCTGGCAGGCCATCATGCAAGACACATGAGTGCTGAGGATAATCACCAGACGCTACACTTTCCCTTTGTTTCCCCTCCACAGAAAAAGAAAAGAATTCCCAATGTTCCACCCATTCAGATGGAATCTGCAGCAACAGAAGTAAAAAGCTGCTAGAAAAAGTCATCCAGCAGGTCCCCCAGACCATTCAGGATACAGAGTCTATTCCAGGTTCTTTTTAGTTCTAAAGAAAACAGGGGACCTCAGGCCAGTTTTGGACCCAAGTCAACAGTTTGCAAAGAAGATAAAGTTCTGGATGGTCATAGTTCAGTCCATTCTGCCTTTTCTGAGGAAGGGCGACTGGATGTGCGAGATAGATCTTCTAGATGCCTGATATCATATCAACATAGTGAGATAGTCTGGGAGATCTCTCCATTTCCAGCTGTGAGTCAGTTATTTTTAGTTCAGGTCGCTGCTCTTTGGTCTCACCACAGCCACCAGGTGTTCACCAAATGCATGGCAGTGCATCTCAGGCTGCAGGGGTTCCAGGTGTTCCTGTATTTAGACGATTGGCTCCTTACTGCACCAACCTTGGATCTCTTGGTTCAGCACAGTGACGACTTGCTCCACTTTGCCTCACAACTAGGAATTACATTCAGTCATGCAAAGAGTTCATTGAATGCCACCTGGGTACAAACTGTCAGATAGCCAAACTCTCACATTCCAGAGTGTCATCCCTACCTCAGGTAGTTTATCGGGTTCTTCAGCCCATCCCATCCTGCAAGACTCTTTTCTCAGGCTGCTAGGCTTAATAGCTTCCTCAGTGGTTCTGGTTCCTCTAGTAAGATGTTACTTGAGAGTCCTTCAATGGGCCTTCTCTGTCCAGTGGTCCATATGTCTCACCTGCTTCATACACAGATTTGCCTCAAACCAATTTGCAGAAATCACATCAGTTGGTGGTTGATCTCTCCAATGCTCTCAGATTCTCCACTCTACCTCCAAATGCAACAGTAACCATAGACCTTTACCTTCTAGGGTGGGGAGCATTTCAAAGGAAAGATGGTTCAAGGTTTCTGGTCACCCACAGAGGCCAGTCTTTACATCTTTGTCTTGGAGATGAGGGCAGAACCCCTAGTGTTGCAGGCCTTTCAGGACTTCCTCCCTGAGGGTGTAATTTCCATCCAGATGGACAACATGGCAGTAGTCTGGTACATCATCAAGCAAGGGAGAACGAGATTGTATCCACTTTGATGGGAAGCTCTGAGGGTATGGCAGTGGGCAGTGTTTCCCCATTGCAACACACATCTTGCAGACTTGCCCCAGCAAGTTTGGTTTCCCTTTGTCTAGCATCATCTAGTTCATTGACCTGGGTGTTGTCATCACCCAAGTTTTCTGAATCATCCCTCTGGGCAGCCTTACCCTGGTTTCAAAACCCTGAGATTAACTGAATAGTTCCACCAATTCTAATGGTGCCAGGAATGCTAGACTTTCTGCTGTGCTGGTTCAGATTTATTTTACCTACCTCACAGAAACCTAATACTAGAAAGGTTTAGCTCGGCAAGTGGAGAAGGTGTACCATATGGGCTACTTCCAAGGAAATAGACCCTTTTTCATCCCCTCTACCATCTATTCTTGAATTCATATTAGATCTTTTCCAAAAAAGGATCTAACTTCTTAACCATTAAACTACAGTTATCGGCCATCTTGTTTCCATAATGGGCAAAATGAAACCCCTGCTGCTTTCCTAAATATTCAAATGTTTTTCTGAATGGAACCTTTCTTTCAAGGCCTCCTATTAGGGAATCAGTTCTCCCATGGGATATTACTATCAGGCTTCAGACTTTAACTCGAGCTCTTTTTGAATGTGCAGCTACAATGGACTCAAAATATTTTTCTTGGAAAAAACTTTTTTGCCTTTTTTTTTTTTTTTTTGAGACTGTTACTTCAGCTAGAATGATTTCAGAATTGCAGGTGTTATCCTGTAAACCTTCTTATGTGGTCTTCCATAAGGACAGGGTGTTCTTGAGAACAATTCCCAATTTCTTCCAAAGGTGACATCCG
This sequence comes from Protopterus annectens, assembly GCF_019279795.1. Taxonomy (NCBI): domain Eukaryota; kingdom Metazoa; phylum Chordata; order Ceratodontiformes; family Protopteridae; genus Protopterus; species Protopterus annectens. The sequence goes on along the minus strand of NC_056743.1, from coordinate 880,059,566 downwards.
AGGTCAACCTCAGTCAGGCTATTAATCTTACCAGACTTCTTCCCAAATTTCTCTAACAAAGGAGAGTATACTGTACATTTGCTAGATGTCCATTGAGAGCTCAGATTTTATTTACATAGGACTAAGGATGTGAATGAATCTGATCCACTTTTTATTGTTTTCTCTCAAGCTAAAATTGTTCCAATTGTAACAAAAGTCATGTTATCTAGGTGGCTTTCTGACTGTATATCATTTTTCAGATTTTCTTGGCCTAATAAACCAAAGGCTCATTCTACAAGGGCAGTAGCTGGACCTGATTAGAGGCCTTGTCCTTGGCCAGCCTGATGATTGCTGTTACTTATTCTACTGCCATCTTTTTGTATTTTGGGAGCAAGCAAGCTGAGTTAATTTGGAGACGTAGGGAATTTTGGGTAGGGTCGGAATAGGGTCTTGGGTCCAAAACTTTTGCAACACTCCAAAATTGGATCTGGTCAGATCCAATAACCCAAAGGTTGAACTGGACAAAAATGACAACATGGATCTATTATGATAAGTGCATAACTTTCATTTCTTCTGCAGTAATAAACCTTTACTTACACTGAAGTTTTCCACTACCTAGATGTTTTAAACCAGAGCCAGCCTTTCTAATCAATGACTGCATGTCCTGCTGTATACACTGGGCTATGAAGGCATCCATTTATAGTGTAACAAGACTTTGTCAGTAAAGTATTTATACATGTCATGGATGTTTCAGTGAGTGTTTTGTTAGTTTATACAGGCAGAAGACCATAAATGACTGCTCACTGCATGAGTTTTCATTTTGTTATTAGGTAGTAACTGGTCTCAAATCGGAATACTTACCAGGGCTAAATGTACTTTTTAGAGATTACATTGACTTTACCAGTTAAGTTCAAAAATACAGCTGTGTAGAAGGTGATTGCATTAAGCACACTGGATTTTCTTTGTAAAATAAGAAATTTGTCATGGTCACCAGAGTCCTGTAGACCCTGATAAAGTAATTCAGGTAACTAGTTGAGAAGAGGTATAGGGTAAACCTGGCTAGATGGTTGATTTAAGTAAAAGGACAAAAAGGGCCCATTTTTCACAAGTATGGGCAGCTGAAGTTTATCGATTATCAGAGTTTCACATGAAGTAGGACTGTCTTGACATTCCTACCTACTTTTTGTCTGATATGTAGCATATATGGAGGGGCATCCACATCACAAGTTTCTTGTCCTCCTGGCAGATTGAGTTAAAGTACATCACTGCAGTGATCACTACACCTGCAGCTTCATATGAAGCCAGTTTGTTTGCTTGTCATGATAGTTCTCCAAGTTAACTTAAGCTGTTTTACCAGCATGTTTGCTAGAGTGTTACTGTCTCATTTACAAGAGATTTTGCTTATGTTTCCACACATACAGGTAGCATAAGTGCACAAATTAGGTGGTATCATATTTTCTTTTTAAATATACAAAGATAGAGCTGACAGAATGTGCATCAACCGGGTTTACTGACTGCATCAAAGCTTTTTATCCCTTTTTAATGAGAAAAAATGACAGAGGCCACTACTTAAAACTTACAGGTGTAATTTTGAGAGTAAATCCCTGACCTTTAGAGCCATCAGTACTTAGCTGTATCTGTAAGTCTTCACTAGTAAATCAGCTTTTCGACTAGCATATCGCTGTAGGGGTAGGTTGTGCTCCAGAAGTCACAGGCCAGGTAAGGAGTGGGAGAAGTTCAGCAGCTTTCACTAACTGCCCTTCCTTGAAAGTGGCTCTGGGGGAATCCCCTTAACTGTTCAGCTATAAACAAGGGGAATAAACCAGAAGGGTCAGATTAGATCTTGCATAGAAGTACAAAGCCAGTAAGACATTTTTATGCTAGTCCAATGTAGAGAGTGGGAGAATGAGTTAAGAATGAAAGTGCCACAGTATTGCAGTAAGATGCCATGCCTCCTCCTGTTGTCATTTAACTGTCATTCTTCACAAGGATTGAAGAAATTAATTGTAGATGGAATTATTAGGGAGGTCAAAGTCCTGGATGGCATGCAGGGTTGGAAGCAGATAAGGAGTAAACTAATATATTTTCTTCCTATTTATGTTTTGTTTTTCCTAGTAATGTTTTGTTTTTCCTTTCGTGATGCATTGATGTTCATGTTTCACTGTTGCAGTCATCACATTGGGGTTATCTGCTTGCAGTAGCCTTCAGTTGGGTCCTGCGTCGGATGCTGTCTCATCTTCCATGATGTCAGGTAGTCAGGGGTATAAAGCATGCAGCCGACACCATTACATCAGTCTTTCTTGCCGTGCGGTGCAAGAAGCAGAAGCAGTTCGCAAGTACCGGTCGGCCGACTCCTGAAATTTTCATTTTTGAGTTTCAGAACCGAAGTCTTCAACTAAGCTAAGTACCCCATTGAGGAACCCTTTTTCTTGCTCTAAATCAATGTCAGTAAAAGTTAACAATTGTATTTCTTGTGGAAAGCAAATACCTCAAAGATTTTCATTCGTACTGCATTCCTTGCCTAGGCCCAGACCACAATGTACCTCACTGTCTGTTTTGTGCCCTATTCAAACCTCGAACTATTCGTTGTCGGTTTATTTATGCTTCTAAATATTTTGGTACTCTGTTTAATTATCCAGAAATGGCTTCGGTAAGCCACCCGACTACCGACATTCCAAAAAAAAGCAAAGATAAAAACAGAGACAGACCGCATAGGTCCAAAGCTGCTGACGACGCTTCTCCTAAGCTAGTCGCAAGTCCACTGGTACTCAGTGAGGCACTTTCACAGCCCCTGATACCCGCTACTTCAGATTCGCAGGCCTCTACTGAGACCCATTCGGAGTCCGGTATGCTTCTTCGACTGTGGAACCTGCGGAAGTCTTTACCTTGGATGGGTCCGGAGCTGCTGTGCAGGCACATGCTTCTGAGGGTGTATTCAGGCTTACTGACTTGCATATTAAACAGACGCCATCTTCTTCTTCAAGGCCTAAAACTCAATTCATGCCTAGAAAACTGATGCCCAGACTGCATGGTCAGGCCGCTATGCCTAAAAAACAAATGATAAGAATGGCTGAAGACCTTATTATTCTAATCAGGGGAAGCCACCCTTCCCACTCTGAGACCTAGGACTAATTTTCCTTGTGATTCTTCTGATCAGGACTCTGAAATTTCTGTTTCCTCTGATGAACAGGATTTACTCTTATCTAACTATGAGGATTCTGATGCAGAGGACTCCATTCCCTCTGCTTCCCCTCCAGAAGATTTCTCTTTTGGTGAAACCTTGCATACTGTTAGGGAGCATTTTCGCTGGGGGAGCCAGGATTACTTTGACTCCAAAAAGAAGCTTATTTATTTCTTACTCCTGCCCCTACACAGGCCTTTGGCCATCCCTGCTGTACTGGACATTGTTGATTATGCCTTCTCAGAATCTAGCTTGGCCCCTGAGTCTTTACCTCCTGCTCCCAGACAACCTGATAGATATTACAGGGTTCCTGGCTCTCACAAGTTCCTCTTTAAAAATACTACTGCGGATCCTGAGACTGTTTCACAGGGACCCAAGGGCATTAAGGCTACTACTGTCAAAAATCCTACCCCCTCTGATAGAGATTCCAGGGCACTGGATAGATGGGGTAAGAAGGTATACACTTCTGCAACCTTGGCTATTAGGGCCTTAAACTGCCAGTTTCATATGTTAAAGTATCAGCAGCATATTATTGGATTGCTTAAACAGAAAATGATGTTGATTCCTGACTGTGCTGAAAATAAAGATTTACAGGATTTAATGCATTCTGCTGAACAAGTTGGAAAACATACTTTGCAATGAGGTTTTGATTCTTTGGAGGCATCTTGCAGGGCTGCTGTCACTGGGTCTGTACTTAAAAGGCATGCTTGGCTTAAGGTGCAATCTTTGCCAGATCATGTTAAAGCTAAATTGCTGGATGCTCCCTTAAACCATGACCACCTGTTTGGCAACAAAGCAGAAGAAGTACTTAAAAAGACGGAGGAAAAAGCTAAATCTATGCAAACTGTTAAAGATTTCCTGCAAGTACAGCCTCCCAGATTCAGTAGGCATTGGCCCTGTAAGAATTGGTCATTTCCTGCATCTTCCAGAACCAGCAGAACACACAGGCTTCAGTCCCAAGGTATTCACAGGACTAAGCAGTGGGGGGCTCCCACTTCCAAAACAGGAAGTAGTAAGACTCCCCCCTATGGTAAGCTGTCTCAATGACTTAACTTTAAACCTTTCAAGCCCTGCACAACTGACTGTTCCTTTAGGGGGAAAGATTGCCCTGCAGGCAAAAAATTGGAAATTCATTACCCAGGACAAATGGGTTTAAAATATAGTTTCCCAAGGATACAGATTCCATTTCCACTCCTTACCAACCCAAATGGTTGGCCAGATCTACCCCCAAATCAGTGGGCAGAGGCTCAAAAGCAAGTTCTCAATCTTTTTAATTATTACGGATATTCAACCGGTCCCAGAAGAAGAATGGGGGACCAGGTTTCTACTCAATTCTGGTACCCAGAAAAGACAATTCCTGGCGTCCTATCCTGGACCTGTCTATACTAAACTCATTTTTGGTGATCCCAAAATTCAAGATGCTAACCCTTCATCAGCTGCTTCTTATGCTAGGCAAAGATGCCTGGTTGGCAACACTGGATTTAAAGGAAGCCTACCTGCACATCCCAATCTGGGAATCTTGCAGAAGTTGCCTATGCTTCAAAGCAGGCTACATGCACTATCAGTTCTCTGCACTGCCCTTTGGCTTATCTACTGTGCCCAGGGTATTCACAAAGTGCCTAGCTCCAGTCGTTGCATTTTGCAGGCAAAGAAATAATTCAGTTATACCCATATCTGGACGATTGTCTAATTCAGGCAGAAAGCCAGGACAATATATTAAATCATCTGGCATTTGTTAGGAAATTAACTTCTGTGGGGTACACCATAAACAAAAATAAATCGCATCTTGTACCGTGCCAACAAATTGCATTCCTGGGAGCAAGCTTGAATACATCTTCCCAGATGGGCCTACCTTACGCCAGAGAAACAAGTTCATTTGACAGCCTACTTCAAACTACTGGCCACAAAGACCCAGCTATCTGCAAGGAAAATACTGCAAGCCCTGTGATTCATGACCTCCTGCATTCTACTAATTCCATATGCAAGACTGCATATGAGGAAACTACAATGGTATCTAAAAAGCCTGTAGTGTCAACATTCTCAGGATCTAGAATCAATGATTCCTATTATACCTTGTCTACAGATAGAGGTCCTTTGGTGGGCAGAGGCCTGCCACCAAAACAAGGGACTGTCATTCACTCTACCCCCTGCCACCAAAACCCAGGCAGACGCATCAGACTATGCATGGGGGGCTCACTTGGCAGGGAAGTGCATTCAGGGCAAATGGAACCCAAATCAAAATGCACCTGCATATCAATCAAAATGAAATGTTAGCTGTACAGAATGCTCTGACAGCCTTCAAGGACCACATTCTTCCAGGACAATTATTGGTAAAGACGGACAAACACCACTGTTATGTGGTATATAAACAAGCAGGGAGGAACCCATTCATATCCTCTCTGCAGACTTGCCATGGCTCTGTGGAGCACAGCCTTGAGCTACCAAGTGCACCTACAAGCTCAAGTTCCTTCCAGAAAAGCTAAATACACTGGCAGACAACCTAAGCAGAAATCTCATGGACCCACACGACCCACACGAGTGGAAACTGGAACCAAAGATATTCAACATGTTGAGAAACAAATGGGATAGCCCAGAGATAGACCTGTTTGCCTCCCCCAGAACTACCAATTGGACAAATTCTGCACAAGGACTCCCCACAAACAAGCTTGGAAAGTGGATGCCCTGTCCTTCATCTGGAAAAACCTTTTATGCCTTTTCCCCTCTGCCTGTCCTCTCCAAGGTACTACTAAAGATTAAACAGGACAAACCAAGGACAATACTGATTGCACCAGACTGGCCACGCCAATACTGGTACCCCCTCTTGTGCAGTGTGTCACTGCTGGCACCATGGCACCTGCCTCAGACTCCTGCCCTGCTGTCCCAGCAGGAGGGCCAGATTCTGCACCCACAGCTTCAAACCCTGAAACTGGCAGCCTGGCTAAATTACCTGATCTCTCCATTACCATCCCTCAGTAAGCAAGTGATGGATGTCATTTTGGAGGAAAGGAGGCCTAGTACTAGAAAATCTTATGCTGAAAAATGGAAAAGATTCTGTTCCTGGAGCCAAACTCAGGGGATGGGCACAGCAGTGCCCAATTTACCTCAGATTCTTCAATACTTAACTGAGATGCTTCACCAAGGGCCTTTCCTTTTTCTCCAAAATTCATGCCTCAGCCATTTCAGCTCATTACATTACAGAACCACCCCTCTTCTCTCATCCACTGCTGAATAAGATGTTCATCGTGCATACAGCTGCAGTCATAACAGATGGGTTATCCTGCCGTCAGGCAGGTCCTCGGTCGGCCGAATTCCAAAGTCTAGATCCGGCGTCGGTTGTCGTCGCTTCTTCCCTGACATCAGTGCGGCAGGGGTATAAAAGAACCAGCTGACACCATCTTCTTCAGTCTTTCTTGCCACGCAGTGCCCGAAGCAGAAGCAGTTCACAAGTGCCGGTCGGCCAGCTCCTGAGATATACGAAAATATTTCAGCCGAAGTCTTCTTGAAAGCTAAGTACCCCGTTGGGGAAACTTTTCTTGCCTCAGACCGATGTCAGACAAAGTTAATAATTGCATTTCATGTGGGAAGCAAATACCGCATAAGGATTTCCACTCTTTCTGTATTCCTTGCTTAGGCCCAGACCACGAAGTCTCGGTCTGCCGTTTTTGTGCTAGATTCAACAAATGCACTATTAAGCGTCGGGCGGAGTTTGCCCATCACTATTTTGGTAAAAAAATTAATTATATTATGTCGTCTGATACTCCGACTCCTGTTTTGAGTAAAAGACGCAAAGATAAGGACCGACATACAGGTCTGCGACTTCTACTGACACCATGCTAAGGCCGACTACCGGTTCTCCGGTTCTCAGCGGGGCGCCTACGCAGCCCCTGAGTACCGGTGTCTTCTGTGCCCGAGGTCGCAGGCTCCTCGGCCCCCATTCCGACTACAGATGCCGACGCCACTCTTGGCGGGGAAACTCAGAGTTTAGACAGGCCTGCCACTTCTCAAGGTGTCTTCAGGCCTTCCTCCTTCTCTATTAAGGCTTTTACAAAATCTAAGGCAACCATGAAAACTAAAAAACAAGGACCTCAGACCCCCCTCTCAAAGCCCCATGCCTAAAAAACAGATGCTTAAAATGGCTGAGGATTTGATTACTCTTATCAGGGGTTCTCAACCCCCCTCGAACAAAAGGCCCAAATTAGAGGAAGACTACCCTTCCTCAGATCAAGCCTCTATTACCTCTGAACATTTTGAGGACCAGGAATATACATATTCTCCTTTTGAAGACTCTGATGCAGAGGAGTCTATTCCCTCGGTCTCCCCCCCTGAGGACTACTCTTTTGGGGAAACCCTACGTACATTGAGGGAACACTTTCACTGGGAAGGCCAAGATTACTCAGATTCCAAGAAAAGGCTCAGGGATTTTCTCTTGCTCCCCCAGCATAGGCCTCTGGCTATCCCTCCTGTCTTAGATATATTAGATGATGTGTACACAGAAGCCAGCCTCAACCCAGATTCTTTACCTCCAGCTCCTGTTAAACCAGACAGGTATTACCAGGTTCCTGATTCACACCAGTTCCTATACAAAAGCCATACTGCTGACCCAGAAACTATTTCACAGGGTCCCAAGGGAATTAAGGCCTCTACTGCTAAAAACCCATTACCTTCAGAGAGAGATTCCTGAGCTTTAGAAAGGTGGGGGAAAAAGGTGTACACCTCGGCCACTTTAACCATGAGGGCATTAAACTGTTAGTTCCATATGTTAAAGTATCAACAGTTTTTGTTATCTCAGTTGAAAAGCAAAATGACACAACCAGAACAACCAGATTTAAAAGAGTTGCAGGATTTGTTGCATAGTGCAGAGCAAGTGGGTAAACATACCTTGCAGTGTGGTTTTGATGCTTTAGAGGCCTCATGTAGAGATGCTGTTACAGGGTCTGTCATACGTAGACATGCTTGGCTCAAAGAGCAAGCCTTACCAGATCATGTCAAAGCTAAATTACTAGATGCACCTCTTCAAAAAGATGTATTGTTTGGTGTTAAAGCTGAGGAGGTACTAAAGAAAATGGAGGAAAAGGCAAGATCAATGCAAACAGTGAAAGATTTCCTGCAGGTACAACCTCCACGTTTCAGCAGAAACTGACCTTCAAAAAATTGGTCCTTTCCAGCCACGGACAGACCTCAAAGAGGCAGATACAGGCGCCCGAGGGGTAGAGGGCAATCTCAAGGATCATTCAGAGCCAGACAATGGCAAGCACCAACCCCAAGAGGCGAAGATAGATAGATCACAGTCATTCAGAAAGCAGACACAATGACTTTCCCCTTTACCTGCCAAGCAAAGCTTTAATGGCAGCACCTTTAGGTGGAAAACTGGCATTATTCTCAAAAAATTGGCATATTGTCACAAGAGACAAATGGATTCTGGACATTATAGACAGAGGCTACAGATTCCACTTTCACACCCTACCAAAAATGAGAGGCATGCCAAACCTGCCACAAAATCAAAGGGCAGAGGCACAAAAACAAATTTCAGCTTTCATGGACATGAAAGCTGTTCAAGAGGTACCTGCAAAAGAACAAGGTCAAGGGTTTTATTCCAGACTATTCCTGGTGCCAAGGAAAGACAAAGATTGGAGACCTATTTTAGACCTATCCATCCTAAACACATATTTACAGGTACCAAAATTCAAGATGCTCACACTACAGCAGCTTCTTCCCATGCTGGGCAAGGAGTCTTGGCTGGTAACATTGGACCTCAAGGAGGCATACCTGCATGTCCCTATAAGACAAGATTGCAGAAGATACCTCAGATTTCTTGCAGGTTCAACCCATTATAAATTCTCTGCATTGCCCTTTGGCTTATCTACTGCGCCCAGAGTGTTTACGAAATGCCTGGCATCAGTAATTGCCTTCTGCAGACTTCAAGGAATACAAATATACCCATATCTGGACGACTGCCTGATCCAAGCGGACAGCAAGGACATACTTCTGAAACACCTGGTGTTTGTAATAAAACTGTTGAACTTTCTGGGATACACAGTCAACAAAAAGAAATCAAAACTAATACCCTCTCAAACAATAATTTTCCTGGGTTCCAGCTTGAATACAAACACCCAGATGGCTTACCTCACGCCAGACAAACAAGGGCAACTATCTCAATACTTCAGCAAAATAGCAAACTTCACCAGGCTGACTGCAAGGAAAGTCCTGCAGGCTCTGGGATTCATGGCATCTTGCATCCTGCTGATCCCATATGCAAAGCTGCATATGAGGAAACTTCAATAGTACCTAAAAAACATATGGTCTCAACACAGCCACAGTTTGGAAACAATTATACCACTCATTCCATGTCTTCAAAAGGAATTTCTGTGGTGGGCTCCAGCATGCCAAAGAAACATAGGTCTCCCTTTCTGCATACCTCAAGCAACTCAAATCATCACAACAGACGCCTCGGACTACGCCTGGGGGGCACACATGACAGATCAGTGCATTCAGGGAAAATGGTCCCAAAAAGAGAAGCACCTACACATCAACCAAAAGGAAATGCTAGCGGTGCAAAATGCTATTATGGCCTTCAAAGACCTACTGCATCCAGGCCAGCTATTGATAAGGACAGGCAACACCACAGTGATGTGGTACATAAACAAACAGGGGGGAACTCATTCATACCCCCCTGTGCAGACTAGCCATGACCCTTTGGAACACAGCTCTGGAATTGCAAATCCAACTTCAGGCACAATTCCTGCCAGGGAAGGAAAACACACTGGCAGACAGCCTAAGCAGAAATATGACAGATCCACACAAATGGAAGTTGCATCCTCAAGTTTTTGCAATGATAACTCAGGCTTGGGGACAGCCAGACATAGATCTCTTTGCTACCCACAGAAATTACCAAGTGAAAAAATTTTGCTCAAGGACCTACCATCCACAGGCCTGGAAAGTGGACGCACTTTCTTTCAATTGGACAACATTGACAGTCTATGCCTTTCTGCCTCTCCCTCTGCTGCCCAAAGTTCTATTAAAAGCCAGAGCAGAGAGGCCGAAAATTATTCTCATTGCTCCAGACTGGCCAAGACAACACTGGTATCCACTCCTGAAGAGCCTCACGCATTCCCCACCATGGATCCTACCTCTAGTGCCTCTTCTGTTGTCCAAGCACAACTTCAAAACCCTTCACAGCCAGCTCAAAACCCTAAATCTAGCTGCATGGAGAATCCCTTGAATTTCCAACAGACCCTCCTCTCCAAGGAGGTGCAGGATGTCATCTTGGAGGCCAGAAGACCTTCTACTAGAAAAGCCTACTCCGCCAAATGGAAACAGTTTTGTGCCTGGAATCAGAAAAAGGGCCAGAATCCTTGGGTAATAAATTTACCTCAAATTTTACAGTATCTAGCTGAGATGTTAAACAGTGGACTTTCCTTCTCCTCCATCAAAATCCATGCTTCAGCCATTTCTGCACAATACAACACAGATCCTCCTTTATTCTCTCATCCTCTCTTAAGACAGTTCCTCAGAGGGGCTAAGAATATAAAACCCCCAAGGAAACCACCAGTCCCTGCTTGCGACCTCAACTTCATATTGGAAAAGCTGACCCTTCCTCCATTTGAGCCAGCTGCTTCAACAGAACTACAATACTTGTCATGGAAAACAGCCTTCCTTCTGGCTATCACCTCAGCACGCAGGGTTTCGGAACTACAGGCCCTCATAGCTGTGCAACCTTTCATCATTTTCCATCAGGACAGAGTTTCCTTACGAACCAACCCTACCTTTATGCCAAAGGTAGTATCCAGTGTAGCCTTGAATCAGACTATTCACTTACCTACCTTTTACCCTAACCCACAAAACAAAGAGGAAAGACTACTGCATTCCTTGGACGTTCACAGACAACTTTGTTATTATTTGGACAGAACAAAGCAATTCAGGAAATCCGAGCAACTCTTTGTGTCCTATGTTACAGGTGCTCAAGGAAAGGCCATCTCCAAACAGACAATCTCAAAATGGATAGCCCACTGCATACGCTTTTGTTACTCATTTCATGGAAAAGCTGTGCTTTCAAGCATCAGATCCCACTCCACAAGGGCCACAGCTACCTCTGCAGCTTTCCTCAGGGGGGTTCCTACCAAGGACATTTTGGAAGCAGCCACTTGGAGTTCAGTGCACACTTTCTCCAAACACTATCACCTTCCACTTTACTCTAAATCTAGAGCGGGATTTGCCACAGCTGTCTTGCAGGGCATCCTTGCTCCTCTTAGTTCCACTTAGTGCCTGCCACCCCTTTTTAGCTTTGGGATTCTACCCATCTGTTATGACTGCAGCTGTATGCACGATGAACATAGTACAGTTTTGTACCTACCATAAATGTAGATGTTCAAGTGCTCATACAGCTGCAGTCCAGGTTTCCCTCCCTCCATCCCCTCTTAGGACAGGCCTTATGACAAACACCTTCTCATACCACCTATTTGGGGTATTCTTTTATGGTGTATTTGCTTGCAAACTACTGTTTTTTGATTATTCTATATTGCATGATTACATAAGTTTATGTTTTGCCTTCCTTCTGGGGGCACCTGACATCTGGGGCAAGAAAAACTGAAGAAGATGGCGTCGGCTGGCTCTTTTATACCCCTGCCGCACTGACGTCAGGGAAGAAGCGACGACAACCGACGCCGGACCTAGACTTTGGAATTCGGCCGACCGAGGACCCGCCTGACGGCAGGTTAACCCATCTGTTATGACTGCAGCTGTATGAGCACTCGAACATCTACATTTATGTTAGGTACAAAACTGTACTTTCCGCAGAGTGGCCAAAAACTTAAGGCCACCCAGGAGAGCCCCTACCCCAGCCTGGGACCTTAAATTTGTACTGGAAAAGCTCACTTTACCTCCCTTTGAGCCATCTGCAAATGCAGAGTTGAAATTCCTTTCTTGGAAAACAGCGTTCCTTCTAGCCATCACTTCAGCAAGAAGGGTGTCTGAATTATAGGCTCTCATGACAGTGGAGCCTTTCATCATCTTTCATGCGGACAGGGTGTCCCTCAGGACCAATCCCTCCTTCATGCCCAAGGTGGTGTCCAGTGTGGCACTTAATCAGTCCATTCATTTGCCAACCTTCTTTTCTAATCCACAGAACAAAGGGGAACGAATACTGCACTCCTTGGACATTGCACAGACAACTTAGATTTTACTTGGACAGGACAGGACTAAACCTCTCAGGAAATCTGAACAGCTGCTGGTTGCATTTGCTGCAGGGGCAGAGGGGAAGGCCATTTCAAAGCAAACCATTTCTAAGTGGATAGGCCACTGCATTCATTTCTGCTAGAAGCACCATGGAAAATCTACCCCATAGGGATAAGACCATATTCAACCAGGGCTGCATCTACCTCTACAGCCTTTCTCAGAGGTGTCCCTACCAGGGACATCCTAGAAGCTACTACCTGGAGTTCTGTACATACCTTCACCAAGCATTACCACTTGCCAATTTTTTCTAAATCCAGAACTGGCTTTGCCGCTGCAGTCTTGCAGGGCCTTATAGCTGGAACTAATGCTATCTAATTACCTCCTCCTATCCTTAGCTTTGGGAATCTACCCAAATGTGATGACTGCAACAGTCAAACATGAAGAACATAGTACAGTTGTGTACACTTACCATAAATGTAGATGCTCGAGTGTATTCACTGTTGCATTCCTGGTTACCCTCCCTCCAGCCCTCTGACTTCTTTTGACTATACCTCTATTCTTGCTTGCTATGCTTAAAGCTTTTTGGTGTATTTGCTTTTTTGTTGGAGGTGTAACCTTGTGTATACTTGCTTCCCATTATGGGGTCACCTGACATCTGGGGCAAGAAAGACTGATGTAATGGCGTCGGCTGCATGCTTTATACCCCTGATTACCTGATGTCATGGAAGATGAGACAGCATCCGACACAGGACCCAAGACTTTGATAATCAGGCCAACTGAGGGCTACTGCAAGCAGATAACCCAAATGTGATGACTGCAACAGTGAATACACTCTAACATCTACATTTATGGTAAGCGTACACAACTGTACTTTCTTAGACTGCAGTCTTTGCATGAATCATTACTAAAATACATTCAGATCAGCATTGTCATTTACCATAGGTACATTGTATGCATTTAATTGTCTCATAAATCCATCTCAACCTTTTTATTTTAATGTTGTAGGATCTGTGCAGGCACAGTAACTGGTGTTGCAGTAAATATTGCCTGCCTTTTGTCGGTCATGTTGCAGCCATACATGCCTACTGTGAGTGCCACCATTCAAGCTCAACTCCAAGCTCCTTCAGAATGCAACATTTTGACAGATGATTTTGTCTGTGTACTCCCTGCTGGACACAAAATTGGATTGGTAAGAATGCAGAATGCTTTTAATTGTGGATGTTATCTGATGAAGTGTTGTTTTACACACAACAAAAGTGCTTTACAATTGTTTATATTAATTTTATTGTGTATTTATATCGCATTTATATTGTGTTTTTAATTTTTTGGTTGTGGAATAAAAAATAGGATTCTGCATCCAAACTGTGGATTGCTCTCCTATTGTTTTTTTTGGTTTAAGAATGCAGAAAACAGAACAGAATACCCTCCTATCATCTAGCAATAATGCAGACCATGCTTTGTCATTTTAGGCCGTTTAACATGTTACTCTAGCATTCTGAATTAAGTAAAAAATAACATTTTACTTCATAGGTAAAATTTCTGTTGGATGTGGAGAGTTGTGTCTTCAGTCACAATCAAATAAAACCATTTGCAGTATACCACACTGGCCAGTAGCTGTCAAATAAAACCATTTGCAGTATACCACACTGGCCAATAGCTGATAGCCATGCAACATCACTGATCTCTTACTGAGAATAAAAGTTAGACATAATTTATTAGAAGGCACTGAAAAACAACACTAACAAAGAAAATTATTAATTTTTGCCATTTGTTTTGCAGGTAAACCCCCTATTCCAGAAGCTGGAAAATGATCAGATAGAAAGCCTTCGGAAACGTTTTGGTGGAGCACAGGTAACATAAGTGTTCTTGCAGTGGGGGAATATCTCTTTGTCACTTTCTATTTTAATTGTGTTCACCACATCAGTCATATTTCAGTTTACACGTTCATTTTCTGAACCTCTTGTCTTGGTGGGGCCCACAGTGAAAGCAAGTGGAACAGGATAAGACTAGATTTCCCCTGTCATCAGCAACAGTGTTCAGATTATCCTGAGGGATCCTTTGACATTCACTTGCAGTCCGAAGTACTTAATTTGTCCAGTATGTCCTAAGTGTGTTTCCCTCCTCATACTGGGACATACATTGTTACTCATCCTGGGGAAGGCATCCAGTTAGCATCCACATTAGGCACCCAGACTGCCTCCTTTCAGCCCAGCAGAGTAGCAGCTGCAGTCAGAGATCCTTCTGGATTACCAAGCACCTCAGCCTGGTGTGGTAAGTTGAGACAAGCTACCCTGCAAAGAATCCTAAATTCTGATGTTTGTATCCCCAGTCTCATTCTTTCAGTTAGTGACCAAAAGTCGAGTGTAGGTCAGATTGGTGACACAGAGGGACTCGTAAATTGAGATCTTTGTCTTGTCACTTGTTTCTCACTACAGTACCATAGTCCAGTACAATACCCTATGATATTGCAACCATAGCACCCTCTGCTGTTCATTCCCTTAATACCTTCTCTCATGAAGAAGAACCCAAGGTAGCTGCCCCCCATTTGCAAATGTATTCCCAGGAGAGACCACTGACCTCTGATTTGTAGACTGCATTTTTTATTCTTACCAGTTCACAATTAATAATGAACCACTTCAGTGCTGTAGTTCGTTGAGGCTGAGATGTTGACATAACTTGCAGACAACAAATATGAGCCCTGACATCCCTAGACTGAGTACTACCCAGACTTGCTTTCTTCCTCGTGAAAGCTGAGAACATGAGGAGAAACAAAGCACTACTTTGATGGAGGCCTCTGTCAACTTTGTATCTGATTTAATAGCAGGAGTGCATATGCAGCTGTCACCCCTTAAGTATAGAAACTGATTGGCACGTCTCAGTAGTCCTGAGACCTTATGCTTCTGTAGTACCTTCTGCAAAACTTTGTGATTTGATCAGCCATATATCTTCTCCAGGTCCACAAAACATTATGTGAATAGTGCTGTTGAGCTACCATGTCCCCACTACTGTCTTTGCAGGGACAAAGGGCTAATTCATTAATATTCCTTGCAGAGGGAAGTAACATAAGAGTTTTCACTGTATAGGGAGAAGAAAAGTACAGTTTTTTACAATTGCAAAATACAGAAGTTATTCATTTTACACATATGTATACTATATATTAAAACATTGTGGCATTTTTCATTGTGAATCAGATATGTATGTACATTGAAAGTGTGGCCGCGGTGGTGCAGCGGTTAGCATTGTTGCCTCACAGCAAGAGGTTCTCCCATTCGATTCTTGTCTGGAGTGCCTTCTGTGTAGAGTCTGCATGTCCTCCCCACGGTTGAGTGACGTTAAAGACATGCAGGTAGGTGCGTGCGTGAATGGGTGTGCCTTCTTTGAAGGTTGGGCATCGGGCTGGCAACTCAGCACCGTAAAAATCCACTGCCAGTCATTAGCGGACCGGAGTTCTGCTGTGGTGACCCCTAACCGTGAAAAGCCGAAAGACATTACTATGTACATTGAAATTGTATCTACAGATCAGGATCTGTGGTTGAACTGTCAAACATTGTATGTACTGACACTGAATGTGTACAATTACTAGAAAGAGAGATGTATGTTTAGAGATATGTTAGAAATATGTTAAGTTGTTATGTAATGGAGTTTTCGGGGTAAAGTAAGTTAGAGTGTAGAGGAGGTTGTAGTTTGGGATGTTAGTATATTTTATAAAGAAAATTAGTATGCAGTGGAACATGAGACAGTGATACAGAGACGGAGATGTTAGGTGAGATAGGGATGGGAAAAGGCTGGACATATATAGGTTAGGAAAAGGAAGTTGGCTATATGTGGGAGGGGGAATGTGTTTGAACAGTATTTTTATACTATCCTGCAGCTGTGCAAGAGCACAGCCATTTAGCTAATAACTGTTTTTTTTTTCATTCATGGCATAAATAAATTTTGTTTATTTGCCTTAGTTCTAAGGGGATGGAGTTCCAGACTTTTGTAACATAAGAGTAAAGTGAGGTACTGGCAGAATTATTTGATTTTGTGATCAAGAATATTGTTTTGTTTTTCAGGACAATGTAAATATTGTACATAGTTAATTATTTGTTTTAATTACTAGTTATTATGTATTAAGTTATATGAAATACCTTAATGAAAAAAATCAATAAAAACCTTTTTGAGCAAAAAAAAAAAAAAAAGAATATTGTTTTGTTGGATCTGAGGTTGCATTACATTGTAGAGGTGGACATTTTTCAGGGAAGTATATTAGTTTGTGGGCTATAGAGAGTTGAGTAGTTAAGGTGATGTGGAAGTTCAAGCTAGTTAAGATCTTTTAGGAGTATGCAGTGATGAGTCATTAGGGGGTATGTGCAGCAAATTTGGCATATCTGTTGTAGGCTATTTCTAGTTAGATTTTTAACATGAAGTTGAGATTAGTAAAGATAGGTGATGTATAAAGAATGAATGGGAATAGGTATGTTTTTGCTATCAATTTTTCTGGAGTGGTCAGTAAGAAAATTGTTCACCCTTTAAAGAGTGAGCCTAGTTTCCAGTTTTCTTTTTTGATGACTTGGAGGAGGTGGTGATCATATTTGAGATGATTACCGATTAATATTCTAAGGAGTTTGGATTGAAAAACGCATTCTGTTTTTGTGTTATCAGATGATAGAATGTGGATTGAGTTTTTGTTGTAGGTAGTTTAGAGGTAAATAACATTAGAAGGACTCCCGTATTTCTTCACCGGCAAAGGTTTTTGGTGGCTCATAAACCAGCCACTAGAAAAGGGCTTTAAGGGCAATGGAAAAATCTTTCTCAGGGCGGGCGTGGCGGCTGAGCGATCCCTTCCCCTCCTCTCCTCGTAGTGCTTGATTTTTCTTTAATCTCTCTTCTTGGTGGTGCCAGCAGTTCCACAGTCAAAAGTTCAACTGTTCACAATCACCATCACATCACTCACACAAAGTAATCGAGTCTAATGTGCAAACCTTCTTAAAAATGTTTTTTCCCTTTCTCCCCTTCTCCTTCCTTCCTATTAAGCAAGCAGTTCCTCCTTGGGACCTTTCTTCTCTCTTCCCCTCCCCCTTGACCTGACCCTCGCCCTCAAGCTCCGCTGCTACAGCTTCCTCAAATTCAAAGCCTTTACAAGCCAGCATTTTTTTCAAGAGAGTTTGAACTTCAAGCTTTTCTTTTCTTCACTTCTATCTTTTAAACCTCCCCTTTGGTCCCTTTATCCGACCCTCCCCCCTTCTTCCCAACCTAAATCGCCCTTCCTAAAAAACCTCCAATCAATTAACCCTCCTCAAATTTTTAAGTATGCCTCCAAACAAAAATGAATATAGGCTACACTCAATTGATTAGGCTACACAACTAAGATTTTCACAGGCAACTAAGATTTTATTCCTACCAGAACACCTGGTGTTTAATATTTCCTTTAAATTCAATTTCCTAGGCAAAATTTCCCAGTTTATTTCAATTTCAAGTTTTCTCTTTTGCTGATTTTTGTGTGCATTTTATTGGCTTATCAAGCTGCAGCCCCGGCGCAGCCCCACTCTTCATCACCGTTCATATCTACCTCAGCAGCCTTCAAGGCTAGGGCTCGCTCTGATGATATTTCTGCCTCAGCTACATGGGCTTGCATTCATGTTGGATCTTGCTCTTTATTTCTCAGAATATCTTGGATTCCTTCCATGATATAACCCACAGGTTGCAGACAAATGAATACACCTACTCAGATGGAACGTTATGGTGAGTACATAACTTCTAATTTTGTCTTTTTGGGGTTTACAAGTGTGTCTGAGTTACCTAGCCAGGATTTGGTGGATAAGAAGGCTTGTTGGGTAATATTTTTCAGGGAATATAGTTTGAGTAGAACAGATTAGTGTAGCATCACCTGCATATTGTATTTTGGTTGCTTGTTTGGAGGCAGTGTGTAGATTGTTAATAAAGGTGTTAATGAGCAGGCGCCCTAGAACTGATCCCCAGGGGACACTGCCTGAAGCTGGTAGAAAATTGGAGTAGTCCAAAAAGAGAAAACTAATTGTACAGGAACAGTTATTCTTGAGATCAGCATACAAATTATTAAAATAGACCATTGTCAAAACTTCTTATGTAAGATATGTGTCGTATATCATTTTGCATTCTTATTAAACATAGGATTTAAACTGGTACTGTGTTCAAACAAGAAATGAGCACTTTCACACTTAGAGTTTCATAAGAACCGATCCCATTCAATTTCTGTTTGTCTAATACTTTCTCGGTTGCTGTTAATATAACAAATAAAGCTTTCCTAGGCTACATTGTGTCCGATGGAATCAATTCCCTACAAAAACATTGGCATTCTTAATATTACATGAGTGGAAATTACCCTTCATGCTAGAATCTGTATTTCCCTTCTGAACTTTTGTAATTAGTTATACTCCCAAAGTAGATGTTCCCACAACGTCTTTCTCCTATTTTACACTTCCAGTGAGCTCATTTTTTTTTTGAGGAGCATTTTCTGCACTCTGAATGCTGTATAAAAATACTTAGGGAGACATTTATGATCAAAACTTTTATATTTCCTAGTCTTTGTTACATACCTAGTCAAGTTGCATTATATATGACCATTGCTATAATGTATAACATCTGCCTAATTCTTTCTCACATTTTCTCCACCATTGTTGGTACCTTTCTTCGGTCCTTTTTCTCTAATTACCGCTACAGTAAACCTTTTGTACCATGGCTGTTTTTATTCCTTTGGTTATTTAAAAAAAAAAAAAAAAAAAGCATTAAACTTACCTTTCTGCCTTTCTTTGTGTGCTTGTGTTTTTCTTCTCCCCATGGCTAAGAAGGCTTCAAAAGATGCAAGAAGTGCAATCATAATTTACCAAACTCTGATGGGCACTCTTTGTGTGTCTATTGCTCAGGCCCGGTGTACTTTCAAGAAGATTGTGCTATCTGTCATGCCTTCAGTCACCGGGCCCTTGTAGAAAGAAAAAACAAACTCATCTTAAAAGGCCTTACAAAATTGAGCTTCGAGGCAACATCTGTACCTGTCAAATCCAAAACTGACGTTAGCTCCTCTTTTTCTTCATCATCATCATCCAAAGATGAAGGATCTAAGAAAAGGAGCCACTCTGTTCCGGCATTCTCATTGGCACCATCAATTAAAATGGCTAAGACTTCTCCGGTCCCCAAAGTTTCAGTGGAACCGACTGGGAAACTGCTTCAACCATCAATGCTTACCTCTGCACTGAAAAGTTCACCACCCATTACTGTTTTGGACCAAACAGTTTTGGAACCTTCTCTCTCCTCCATTCCAGCGGTTTCAAAACTGAAGGAGTTTTCATTTAAAGACAGGCCATGCACAATATATTTACCAGCATCATACCCCTTTGTAGACTGACCTCCAAGCTGCTTCTTGGGAAACCCCAGTCTCCGTCAGTCTCTTTAGTTTGTTCCACCAAGAGCTTCATGGAGTCCAATGTTTTGAGACTGGTGAACCAGCTCCTGGCAGTGAAGGGATTATAACCACTTCCTTGGTTCCTAGCTTCTCTGGCTCTGTAACTTTACCTGTCTCTACACCAGTTCTTATTCCTCCTCTGACTCCAGTGCTGACAGTCCCAGATTCGACTGTCTCTGCCGGTCAGATCTGGATCTCAAGCACCGATAACTGCCCTGAGCTCTTCGGTTCTATCAGAACCGGATACCTCTTGGAGTCAAAGCTTCATTGTTGGTTTTGGGGGCCGTGGTTCCTCTCCATTGTTTTTTGAGCCATTCGTGCTCTTTAGGGCTTCGGCACATGTGAGCTCAACTCCAACTTCGGCTTCAGAGGCCACTTCCTCGGTACAGGATGGGACCATGGTTCCAAGGGAGTCTATTTTGATTCCGGGCTCCCATTCCTCTATGGGGGGCCTGCTTTCCAGGCCTTGGAGAGGGCCTTCTCCACTCCGGGCTCACAGTCGATACCACTTTTGTTGGACCAACAACCCTGCCCTACCCCACCCCTCATCCAGAACTCCCTCCAGCCTCTGACTAGGGACAGCAGGCACAGAAACCTCAGGATCCAGCCATGGTGGTCATGTGCTCTTTAGACTCTTCTCTGGCCCATCCCACCTTGGTGATATGCCTGAAGAGGAAGTGCAAGAGGAAGCACTTGGACTCCCTGGAAGAGGTTTGCACAGAAGATACTGATTTCAATGAAGAGGAAGGTTCCCCAAAGTCACCCCCATAAGATGTCTCCTTTGGAGACATATTAGAGGTCCTGAAACAGAGGGGTGGCTGGACTTCCCACCTGCCTTACCCAGAGGAATATGTATACCTGGAGGCTTTCCATACCCAACCGTGTTCCTCTTGGATCTCTCTGCCTGCTGACGATCTAATTAAATTGATTGCACAGTGGCCTTGAAGATACTTGATTCCATTGAGCCAATTCCCTAGAGACCAGATCACATTTTGTCAGCCCCTCAGGATCAGCAGCATTGGGCTAAAGGGATACCAGTAGATACCATAGTGGTTGCAGCTCCCACCAAAAAGGAACTTGCTGATGAAAGTCCTATTATCCATTCTCCTAGTAAAGAGTCTAGGACAATAGATAGATTAAGGAAGCAAGCATATACTTCATCGACCTTCGCTCTGAGGTCCTTGAACTTCATGGTACATTTCACGAGACTTCGACAAGATCTGATAAAGGAGCTATCAAATACTGTGACAGCAGCAGTAGCTGAAGGGGTTCAGGACAAAGTAGCTTCCCAGCTGGCAACCCTTGATTCAATATGCACTCCATCCATGAGGCTCATTGAGCACACAGCCAAAGGGATGACTGTGGCAGCAGGTTCTGGCATAGCCATGAGGAGACACACCTGGATGCTCTTATGTGCATTTGCGAAGCCATTCAAGTCTTCCTTCATCAGTGCTCCATTTGATGGAACATCCATCCCTTTTTAGCCAAATGTTAGAGAGACCCTTGCTAGATGTGAGAAGGAAGGAAAGACCCTTTCTGTATGCATTTCCATTCCTCAACGGTCTTACTCCAGGAACCAGAGTAGTGGGAAACTATGGTTCAAAAAGTACCAAGGACCTTTCCATGACTCACGTGGCAACGATTCCCCCGGGGCAGAGGGGGGAGTTACAGTGGAAGACACCATGCTCGAGGCAGGGGTGGCCTGCAAAATCAGGTTTCCAGGGATTCTTTCCCTGGTAACTGCTGTCAGCGCTCTTGATTGCCGTCATCTGGAGGCAGTCGGGGGATGATTATCCCTGCACCTACCTGCCTGGCTATGGGTAACAACAGACATTTGGGTGCAGAAGATTACAACCAGAGGTCACACTATCCCATTTTCAAAAAACACAGACAATCAAAAAGAATCTCAGATGTTCCACCCAGAGACAGGGATGCATCAGTCTTAGAAATTCAAAAACTGCTTGACAAAAGAGTCATCCAAGCAGTCCCACAAGACCAGATAGGATCCAGAGTTTACTCTCAAGATTCTTTTTAGTGCCAAAGAAAAAGGACTGGAGACCAATTCTGGAGCTCAGTGTATTGAACAAGTCAGTTCAACAAACCAAACTCCAGATGGTTATGGTTCAGTCTGTACTTCTGTTCTTAGGAAAAGATGATTGGATGTGCTCAGTAGATTTTTAGGATGCATATTATCACATGAAAATGGACAAGCACTCCAGAAGATTCCTGCACTTCCAGCTGGGATCCAGTCGTTATCAGTTCAGAGCCCTGCCCTTTGGTCTCACCACAGTCCCCAGGGTGTTCACCAAATATATGGCAGTGGTAGAAGCTCACTTCAGACTGCAATGGTTCCGTGTGTTTCCATACCTAGACAACTGGCTCAATAGTGCACCCACCAGGCATCTACTGTTGCGGGCAAGGAATTATGTCTTTCAGACTTGCTTCTTGCTGGGGATCACTGTAAACTACGAAAAATCCCATCTAGAGCCAACAAAGCAGTTAGAATTCATAGGAACAATGCTAAACACAAACACCGGCATTGCATCTCTTCTCTCAGAAAGACTTCAAAGAATAAAGTCGTAAGTCAGTCAGATTATTTGCAGCAAAAAGGTGACTGCAAGACTGTTACAAACTCTATGATCAGTTTCAACTTCCATCACTTTAGTTCCCCTTTTGAGATATCACATACGGATCTGTCAGTGACTGTTAACATCTCAATGGTCCTTACTGAATCAACCAATGTCCCATCTGGTAATAATCACCAATCAATGCAAGAAAGACCTGAGTTGGTGGCTTCACTCTAATGAACTTTTGTCGGTCTGACCCTTGTCCTTCCTCAACCCCAAGCCATAGTGACCACGCATGTGTCCCAGATAGGGTGGGGGGGACATTATCTGGGAAGGACAGTCTGAGGCACTTGGTCCCAGCTGGAGGCCAATTTGCACATCAGTGCTCTAGAGATGAGGGCAGTGCTCTTAGCATTGCAAGCATTCCAAGAAATCCTCCCCTTGGCAACGATTGCAATTCAGACAGACATGTTAGTGGTCTGGTACATCAACAAGCAAGGGAGAACCAAATCTTACCCTCTTTGTCGAGAAGTACTTGGGGTATGGCAATGGGCGATTTCATCCAACCGTTTGCTAATTGCAGTGCATATTCTGGGGAGCCTGAGCGTAATTGCAAATAAATTGAGCAGGAGCATCCTAATGCCTCATGAGAGGTCTCTGGCGAAAAGGATATTGCACCAATGGGGGCCAGCCCTGCTGCAATCTCTTTGCATCCCCCCAAACAACAAGAGCAGCAGCTACTTTGCCCCAATTCCCGCCTCTGGGGGAGTCACCGAGAGAGGCTCTCCTTCACGATCACCCCCCTCCCGATCTATTGTATGCCTTTCCCCCTATTTCTCTCATATCCCAGTTTCTAAAGAAAGCCAACAGGTCAAAGAACAGGCTAATTCTCAGTATTCCATTCTGGCCTTGACAGATGTGGCTTGCCTTTCTTTGGCCTCACCTAATTCGGAAACCTTGGATGCTGGACCCAGCTCCAGATCTATTGTCCCATCCGGAGGGACTAGTCCATCCGAATCTTCAAAATATCAATTTCACTGTATGGCTTCTCCAGTGATTGCCAGGCATACTAGTCTCACTTCCCCTGTTCAACGAATTGTTCTAGTCTTCCACAAACCTTCGACTAGGCGATTGTATTTCAACAAGTGGCAAAAATTTTCAGAATGGGCTACAGAGAGTAACCTCGACCCATATTCTGCACCAGTTGATAGGGTCTTGGAATTTTTGGCATCACTTTTCGATGTAGGAGCATCCTCCTCGATTATACGAGTACTTCTAGCTGCAATTATAAACTTTCATAATGATCTAAATGATACAACTCTAATGTCCCACAAACTTTGTAAAGCCTTTCTGAAAGGAACTTTAATGCTCAGACCTTCATACGAAGACCCTTCTACACCTTGGGACTTAAATCTGGTGCTACAGTCTGTAATTAATTCCCCATTTGAACCATTCGCAAATTGCAATTTGAAGTATTTATCCTGGAAAAAGTCTCATTTTTGGTTGCTATTACTTCTGCTAGGAGAATACCTGAGCTACAAGCCTTATCTTGAAAGCCTCCTTACCTAATCTTTTATAAGAACAGGGTGTCCTTGAGAACAAATCCCTCCTGTCTATCAAAAATAGTGACTAAGACAAAGATCAACCAGACTGTCAACTTTCCTTATTTTTCCCCAAATTTTCAAACAAGGGTGAATATTGTCTGCATTTGCTAGATGTTCATAGACAGTTGCATTTTTACCTTCACAGAACAAAAGAATTCAGAAAATCCAATCAGTTTGTTTCTTTCTCTTCTGCTACTCTGGGCAGACTAGTTTGTAAGGTTACTCTTGCCAGATGGCTCAAGCACTGTATAACCTTCATTTATAACGAAAAGGAAAGTGCAAGTACCAAGACCTGTGAAAGCACATTCAACAAGAGCTGTAGCCACTTCTGTGCACACACACACATATGTATGTGTATATATTTATGTATGCATACATACATACCTACACACACAAACATACATCAGGACTTATTAGTGTCAGTGGCTCAACAGGTAGCACACCCACCTGTGGTGCTATAAGATAAGTGAGTTCTATTCCCACAGGTGAATGGATTAATTTTTTCAAATTGCTGATACTGCAGTACAGCATTAGTGGGTGCTACATTCCTGAGTATGCTGTCCTTCAGATAAGACCTTAAACGCATTAAACGCATTAAACCAAAGTCCTATCTACTCGAGTTTGTAGTTCACGTGGATGTAAAAGATCGCATGGCACATTTTGAAAAGAGTAGGGGTGCTTTATTTTTACACATTATGTACATTTTGTAAATATATAAATATTTACAGGCACATATAAGAATAGTGGAAAAAATATAACGTTGTCATTGTTATTCTTCCATAATTGACCCCCATTCATTCTTCCATAACCATAATCTAGTTTTTCACAGTGATGTCTGCAAAAAGCTATTTCACTCTAACAAAATGTAATTCCAAATAATCCATTATTACATAAAATAAATTCATATCTACACTTCTCATATATACTTTCTTCTTAGAATATCCAGTTATAGTCACATTAAGGAGACCTATATTGTTTACGTCATTAGTATTCTAAACATTTTTTCTTCACACAGCTTCTTCCAGAGTTTCACCACTCTTTTACATTTAAAAAAACACCCCACAAAATGAACACACACTTTCAGCTTTCCTTTTACATGGCATATCTCCCCTTTACTGGTAACTTATTTATTACCAGTCTTCATAGGAAATCCTGACGCTCTGCTATCTTAGTACACCACTTTTTCCTTATTATCAATAGCTTTAATCACTTCTTATAATTTTCCCATATTACAGTGATGTTGTTTCATCACATTATTAAACCATATTCTTCTGTCTTTCTGTAGTTCATCAATTTTTATTTTCCATATTAGTATTTTTCTTGATTATTTTTCTCTTTTTTTTTTTTTTATTCTGAACTTTTTATATTTGTATTTAAACATTCTCAGTATTAATTTCCCATTCAGTTCCTATACCCGCTTTAGTACCCTATAAAAGTTTAAAGATGCAGAATAAACAACTGGATTTGTAACCACAGTCACCTTCACTTAAACACAACATACCTCTTTTCACTGGATTTAACCTTGCATACCATATTAAAGAAAATGGCAGTTCACTATGTCCTTTTCATATTTTTGTGGGATCATATAAGCATTTGACATGTGCAATTTTTCAGATGAATACAGAGTTCACCAAATAAACCTTTTTCCCGAATGCTAATCTGTACGTCCTCCACAGAAGACACATTTCATTCATTTTTTATCAAACCTTCCATTGTATCATAACATAAATTTTCCCAAATTTTATCTGTAGGAAAGACACCTCATTCATTGAAAAATAGACACCCCCAGTCTTCACCACATCAAGTCAAAAGTCAAGGTAAACTTTATTGTCGATCAGATATACAGAGCAATGCAAGCTGAACAAAATTACATTGCTGTGGTCCCCGTGCAAGACATAACAATGAACACACAGTTTGAATGACAGTAAGACTAACACACATACAGTAATAATTAAAATATTAACAACACAATTGGACAGGAAGACATTAGACAATATTATACTAGTTGGTATTGCAAGACTATGACTTCACATTGTGATTGTTTAGAATATTGCACTTCATCAGTTGTAGTATGATATATTCTGATGTTCATATTGCACTTTTTTGGAGTGGTGACTCACTCCTGTCTATTGCACATTCTGGAAGTAATACCACATCACCCAATCCCCAACGTTATATGTGTTCAGGGTCATTCGGATTTCCTTTAAACATCCATTCAGACAAACCAACATTTCCTTCATCCATACTTTCTTCTTGGCAACTACAGCTTCATCATCTGTACATGTCAAGCTACTGGAATCGCCACCTTTTTTTACCTCACATAGGTTCAGAGGTTCATAGGTGTTTACTAGGCTAATGACCACAAAGGCTTTTTTAAGCCTAACCATGCATCCCAAATCCCTGCTACCCTTAATAACTGTAATACGGGCTTGGGAGACGAAACCTTTACAAGCAGGGGCCTGAGTGATGAACCATTTACAGACTGCCTGTGTCCATTAGAGACATGGGTGCTAAACCAGGGATAGAGCTCCTGTTCCCTATCCAGTTGTCCAAGTTGCACTTGAATTGAGTTAGGGATGAACTCTGCTTCACATGGATGAGGAGCCTTTTCCAGAGAAAGGGTAGTCTCTGGGATACATACACGTCTCTCCAGCTGGTCCTATTTATATCACAGGCAAGGTTTAGGTCTTTAGAATTATGCGGTTTGCTTTGTGGTTATGCAGAGGGTCCATCAGAGTGGGGTCTGACAATACCTTGTATGCCAGGCATGGATCTCCCCTCAAAAGCCTGTAGGAGACAGAATACAGGGATAGGGCATTGAGGTGGTCTGTACAGGACATGTTACGTATGCCTGTATTCTTTTAGTGAGGAACCTCCATGGCCATTCCAATTGTTGGAGATGCCTGGTTGGGTACATACCAAAGGGAGCATTGCACTCAATGATAGGTCTGATGAATGTTGAATACAGTGGAATAATTACTTCCTTGCACCTAGATGCCATACCTTTGTTTACAAGTTGCACAACATAGAATGATTTTCTCACTACTATAGACACATGATGGTCAATGGCTAGATTACATTTCTGTTTGTCCCCAAGTACCTGACTACTGGGTCAACTCTTAGGGATGTATTGCCAATATGATAGTTACCAGCGGTGGATGACTTCCTGAATGATACTGTTATACATTTCTTGGCATTTAACTTTAGTCCATGGCTCTGACACCAGTGGTTTGTTTGTGTTAGCCCTTCCTGGAGAACATTTGTGTCAGTGGAGGATTCAATGACAGATCCTAATTTGCAATCAGTGGCCACTGACATTGGCCTGGACTTCAGAGAAGTAAAAGCCAAAAAGGAGCGGCCCCAGGAATGATCCCTGAGAGACTCCACTTGTGATTTGTCTTTTCTAGCTTCTTGGGTCCTGTCTGTGAACCAGCTGGCTGTCCACCAGGTGACATAAGGGTTTGTACGTAACCTCTTGAGTTTGTCAACAGTGTCCAAGTAGGGTATTGTCAGATACCTTGGCCAGATCAAGGTAGGCAGTGTGAACCATTTTGCCCTCAACATTTGCTTTGGCAACCTTCTCAAAGAAGTCCACCAGGTTGAGTAGGCATGACCTGCCCTTGATGAAACCAAATTGGGTTGGATTCAGTGTCCGGAGATTTCCTATGTCATTATTGATCATTTCTGTGATTCTTTTCATGGCTTTGCTTATGAGACTAGTGAGACATTTGGGTCCGTAGTTTCCAGGGTCTGTAGATGCCTTACTTTTGTGCAGAGGGATGAGTGTTGCTGTTTTCCATTCATGATACATGAAGCCTGTTTGGAGACTACAGTTAAGTAACAATTTTCGAGGGCCTGATAGGCCATATTTCATGCCATTTAGCAGACATCCTGAGGTATTGTCTGGGCCCATTGATGCAGTAGTCTTGGTCATAGGCAGTGTGTTAAGGACCTGTTCTCTGGTGATAGCAGGGGGAGTTATATTTGATGGTATTTCCAGAGAGAAGGGTAAAGTTGGAGCTGAATTTGTCACCCAGTAGGTTTGCTATGTATTCTTTTTTAGTATAGGTGACATTATCAACAATGAACTCTGCACACAATTGTGTATTGCCTTTGAGGTTGCGGACATAGCTAAAGAATGCCTTGTGGTTGTCCTTGGCCTGGGATGTCACATTTACCTCAGATTTGGCTTTGGTAGACTTTATCTTCTCAGTTGTTTGTTTAGTTTAATGAGAATACTTTATCATGTTGGGTACTGCACCTCCTAATTTTTGCCATGATTTTTTTCCTTCTGTTGTACAGCCTATTGATGTTGTGATTCCACTGGGGTGGGTTTTTTATTTTTAGTTAGTTCTGTACTTCTTCCTGATGGGTACAGCTGCCTGTATGTTAAAATACTTGTGTAGGGTTTCTTTGAACAGTTCCGATTAGGCAGCAATGTTCTTAGGGTTTATGGGGGCTTGAAAATTTGCCAGTTTATCACATAATAGTAGGAAGCTAGCCTTAGAGTATGTCCTGAATATTCCAGGGTTGGCAGAGGTTTCAGGTTTTATTCTTACTTCAAAAGAGACAGTTTTGTGGTCTGAGCGCACCAGAGAAGACATTACACTAGGGGCTGTGCAGAACTCTCCCATATTAGTGAGAACCAGATCCAGTGGGGCTGCATCCCTGCTTGGTGTACTATCATTCATGTCCAGGGAGTTTGCGTTTACAAAATCCAGGAATGCCTGTGCCTATACATTTGGTGTCATATATGATTCCCAGTTAATAGTGGGGTAGTTGGTCTCCCATCAATATGATGTTTGATTGGATGGTGAGTGTTTCTAATAAATATAAATACATGATATGGGTTTCCTGGGTCATAGAGGGGGACATGTAGCTTGCAAGGAAGTGGTATTGGATTTTGGTTATGGTGATTTGAACTTGGAGAAGCTCTAGTGCATTGTTCTGTTTGACCAGCTTTGAGATATATTTATTTTTGAAGAAAACGAGACACTTCCACCTTTAGTCCCTGTCTGTGTAGTAGCCAGTTTAAATGTGAGGAAGGCATTATAACCTGGCACTGTTGATTTGCTGTCCGTGGTTTTAAACCATGTCTGTGACTGCACAGGCATCCACATTCTTTTGGGTGAAGAGAGCTTCTAAGGAGTGGATTTTTTTGTTTAGACTCCTAGCATTAAGCAGTAGCACCTTTAGATTTTCTTGGTTTCTATTTGCTGTGCTATGTTTCAATTTGGCATTGCCTAAAAAGGCACTATGGGAGAGGGCAATGTTTTAGCTAATATCTGAAAGCCTAGAGGGGAAAAGGAGTGGTGTGTTGACCATCTCCTTCCATCCTGACAAATATTGCACCCCCTTCGAATGACACCAACAACTAAGCCAATTATTAAAGTCAGTCATCTTTTTTATGGTGGCATCATCCTTATAAAAGGTAAAATGCTGGTCAATGCTAGGCTAATACGAGCTCCATGATGTTTCTCTTGAAGCTTAGGGAAGTATGTCTCAGGACATTTACACCCACATGCACTATGACTGAGCTGAGTCATGCTGATACTTGTGGTCCATTGACCTGAGTGCATGCTTAATGTGGCTGATCCTGTCCCCTTTGATAAGCATCTGGCTGTGACTTTCTCCTTATTCAGCTTGCTGAGAGAGGAGCATCAGTGTGTCTCACAGTGGAGTCTCCAATGACCAGAATGTTGGATTGTGTGGTGGCTTGCCTTATGGGCTTAAAAGTAGAGGCTCCATGAGCTGTTTCTGTATGTGTTGATGAATCTGTTTTGAAGAGTGCATTCAAGGCTGCTGAAGATATTTATGTGTACTTCATGTAGGAGGTCTTTGGGGATTAGGAATGTTACATTAAGTATCTTAGTATATGTGGGTCTATGTGTCTGCTTTGAATTGTGTGTGATATGTGCAGCGTGTGCACTCTGACAACCTTATTTACATAAGGAGTGCCTTTATGTGAGAGCTTTGCATCCAGTGACATTGTGTAAAGACATTTCTCATGTACCATATTAGTTTGTTTGAGTTGTTGTCAGTAAACATGAGACAATTTCTACAT
This sequence comes from Protopterus annectens, assembly GCF_019279795.1. Classification (NCBI taxonomy): domain Eukaryota; kingdom Metazoa; phylum Chordata; order Ceratodontiformes; family Protopteridae; genus Protopterus; species Protopterus annectens. The sequence continues at coordinate 880,029,580 of NC_056743.1, read as the reverse complement.
TGCCTCAGGATGCCCATTTCCACCAGCTGGTGAGATAGTGGGAAAGTTCATATCCATGGCAAGCTATCCTTTATTATTGATTTGTCATTTGGAGTGAGAATATAAAGTAATGTCAGGAGTATCTGGTTTGCAACTCTGGGGGCAGAACTTGTCACTGCAAACGAGTTGTCCTGTATGCACCTAGGTACTGGGAAGTATCATTAGTGCTTTTAATAGAAAAATGTCAAGTCAAGGTGTATCTGTCTGTACAGGGCACAGTTAAAATATTGAAAGGAGACTAATAAATAGACCCCGATGATTTATGGATGAATTATTTAGGCAGATATTCTGAAGTTAAAAACAAATCAGTGAGTACTTACAGAAAATAAATTATTAGATTGTCAAGAATGGTGAAAAGAGGGGAGTTGTCTGAATGGCTACTGCCTGACTACTACTAGTGCTAGTCTCACCACAGCTTCACACTGATGGGATACAATGCTCCTTTGCTGCTTCTCTCACAAGCAAAACAGCACAAATCCCAAGATGAGAAGCAGGTCACAAGCTGTTTGGTGATCCACAGCCGTGTCCTATATGATATAAGGGTCTATAAGCTTATTGTAGCCTTTTCCTGGAAGATGCCTTGAATAGCAACCAGATCAATCAGGAATGTCAACTACACTCACTGCCCAACCAGGTCTCAATGCACTCTGTTCCTTCTCTCACCAGGAGCAAAATATAAGCACAAATTCCAAGCTGGCACCTATGAAGCGGTTATTAAGCTTTCCAGTGATCAGCAGTTTCCAGGAAATAATGTCCCTGTGCTCCTTCCCTCGCCGGGATCAAAACAGAAGCATTAATCCCAAGATGACTACTGAGAGGCAGAATGTGGGCTTTTCCAATAACTGGTGGTCTTGGGGTAGATTTTGCAGATTTTAAAGGTAAGATGGAAACAATGGGTTAATATCCTAAGAGCTGCAGTGTTCACTAAGCAGTTAGATATGAAAGAGAAGGTAACTTAAGCTTTAGCCGTCTAAGTGGAGAGCCACTAATTTTAAAAGAGCATGATAGATTGAACGGAATTGGCACGTTGTATTCTGGTTCTATGGAATACAGTAGGATGGGCAATACATTTAAGTAGTTGAAGGGGAATGATTTCACAAAATGATAATTTTGTGCTTGCTCACAATAGCCAAAGAGAGGGAAGGAGATATTGGGGGATAGCATAATGGTTAAAATATTTACTTTACAGACATAATGTATAGGATTTGATTCTCACCTTTGAGGGAAATTGCTTAGGTTTAAAATGACCTTGACTATGAACTTGCCTGTGTGGTGAAATTAACATAAGGGACAGGCAACTAGAAAGACAGCTGGGTTTAAAAATAGAACACATCCTGAGGAAGGGTAAAGAAACAATTTCTGTATGACTCACAAGAGATGGAGCTGCGGTCTCTTTCCTAGTTTAATTATGCAGTTAAAGTCATAATACTAGTAAAACACAGTGTAAAAAAATAAATCACAATATACACAATCGAAGTAGTCAGTGAAACAATGCAAAAGAGCAAAAACAACCTAACCTTTCCCTCACAGCAAGTTTCAGTGGAGTCTGGGTGAACTTTTCCAGCAAAGCCTTGAAATGTTTTATTTTATCCCTTAAACTGAAAGTGTAGTTCTTAGCTCCATGCGCAGTTCACACATGATTAATCTTAAATGACCTGTTCTAATTTCTGTGCGACTCACAAAGAGACACAGCTGTGGTCTCTGTCCTAGTTTAAATATACAATTAAAAGCAGAATGCAAAGTAAAAACACAGTGTAAAGAAAATGAATCCCAATGTACAAAATGTAAAAAGTCAGTGGAACAATACAAAATACAGGAAAGCAAAAACAAACTTATCCCTCACAGCAAATTGTGGCAGAGTCTGGGTGAGGTTTTCCAGTAAAGGCTTGAAATTTTTTATCTACCCCTTAAGTAGAAGGTACTTCACTCATTATCTCATTCATTACCATTGCAAATAATAGTCCGCTTGTGGGATATCCTTGTCTTATGTCACACTTCATGCATATTTCTTTACTCAGCCACCCATTCACTAGCACTCTCTTCCCAAAGAGTAGGGGAATTTCCCTGAGACCCCGGCCAAAGTTTCAGTAGTAGCATAAGTACCTCCTTGGATCTCCTCTGAAAACAGGACAATAAAAGATAAATAAATGAATATCAGAGGAGGTGATACCACTCCATTTGAGAGTTGAAAAAGGAGTGCTCAGTCAAAAGGCTTCATGGTGGCAGTGGCAGGCAGCCTGCTTATAAAAGGAGCTGAAGTATTTCAATGAAGAAATTAAGACTTGTGTATTTTATTTTCAGATGGTTCTGTTAGTTGAATACGGTTAAAAAGTTTTTTTTTTCTTTTTTGCATGACAGCAGTCTGTAAACGTAGTTGTATTACACACACACAAACACATTCTGGCAGTTTTTGTCATTGATGCATCCTTTTAAAAAGTGGATATTCTGTGGAAGCACTGCGTTTGAACTGAGATGAAAAAATATGCAGTGCTTATTTTATTTTTAGACATTTTCTGTCACTTGTTCAAGGTCACAAGGTGGAGTATGATGTCAGAAAGCAGATATTTCTGGGGGTAGTCTGCCTTGGAAGGGAGTGGAAGAAAATAAGACTTACTTATTTTATTTTCACAGCTACTGTCACTTGTTTGTAGTCTGAAGGGGATCAGCAAGTCAGGAAACGGATACCTTGAAGTCATAGCCCTGTTGGAAGAACTGAATTAAAAGATCTGTATATGTTGCAGGTTTTATTTTAGGCAGTTTGTCAGTTGTTCACAGAATACCCTGCTAGGGAGTTATTTTGGGGATACTCTGTATTTAAAAGCTGGAGTACTTCCCAGAAGAAAAATCAAGTACTATGTATTTTATTTTCAAATAATTCTGTCACTTATTTAATTGATGAAGGGCTTCCCTTTTCAGGGTTTATTCTGGGAGCAGTGTCTGTGTGTAAGGATATAAAATTATCTTTCGAATAATGCCTTATGTATTTTTTCAGGCCAATTTTGCTACTTGTTCCCATTCAGAGGTGAGTGTATTCTGGGCGGATCATTGGGTTTATAAAAGTATCTGATTTACTGGAAAACTGTATAAAGTCTGATTTGCAATTGAAGTATTTGTACAGCATAAAAGAAAACATTTCAGGAGTCAGTTTGCTAACTGTGAAGACTGACTTACTGAATATACTGTAACCTATCTCTTACAAGTAATAGTCCTGTAGTTCTTACATATAATAAAGGAAGAAAAATGACAACAGTAACTGCATCAATTTATGTAATTTGCACATCCCTAATAAGGGAAAGTCTGTCCTCACAAGTATTTACAGAAACAGCAGTGACCTCAGAAACTAAATGCTGTCATTACAAATAGGCAGGCCAGTGAGGTACTTGAACAAGCTTCTAATGTGATGTGAGTTGTGGGGGAGGAGATAGTGAGAGTTATCTTGGAAACAGTTCAGCAGATGTGGAATGGACCTTGGTTGCTGATAACCCCAAAACTTTTTCATGTTTTATTTTTATTTTGTTTTACATTTTAATACTGGGAAAGTCTGACTGAGCAAGTACCCATTTTCAGCAGAGGCCCAGGGAGAAAAGCTCCACATACAAAACATAACATAGATATATTCAACTGATGATACAATGGCAAAGACAAGATGAGTTTACATCATGTCTAGTAGATGGAACAGTAAAACAGACGCACATAAACCACATCACCATAATGAAATCATAAATCATGACAAGCCCGTCAGAGCTAATAATGTCAATCTTAAAAAGCAAAAATATTTTTCAGCTGAGGTATTATAAACAAACAGAAGAAGCAAAGTAGTAGGGGGAGATAAATTGGGCTATATAAGACTTTAGTAAAGTAGTTGTAGCATTGGATTGATAAGACATTTTGTACTGAATAGAGCAACAGGTGATAAATGGTTACATTTAACCCGGATTGCTGCATGAGTAGAGCCATGTATTACCCAAGTGACTTTTGAGTATTTTTTTTAAAGTGAGTAGAACTGGTTGTGGATCTTATATTTAGGGGGGAGAGTATTCCAGATTTTAGATGCATAACTAGAAACAGAAGTAGATATTGAAAAGCAGCGTAAAGAGATTCCTTTGAGTTCACTTGGACCTCTGGCATTACCATTTGATTTTTTTTTTTTTTTAAGCTTGACCACATTTGATGATGATGAAGGCATAGTATCAGTAGTCTGTGCCAAAACTAACAAGTTTTGAATACTGAACCAGTTGGTGAGCATTTCTTTTCTGCAGCTGAACTGTTGGTAGACTTTGAAAATGAGCACTTCATTTCTGGAGTGAGGAGCTCAGCTAAGGTCTGCCTCGGTCATTTGGAGCTAAAAGTAGTCTTCCTGGCACTAAAGGTCTTGGTAACAGAGCTGTTTCTGGGGCCCCTCCTCATTTACTCAGATAACTAGCCTGTCATGTGGTATCAAAATAAGCAAGGGGGCACAAGGTAGTTTACCCTGTAAAGGAAGGTGCTGCTCATCTGATATTGGGCCACAGGTAGAGCCATCACATTCCTGGTGAAGTGAACAAGCAAGATAGACACTGTCAACCCCTTTTTTAGTTCTTTCCTGGGGCTACAGATTGAGAAGATAAGTCTTATCCAGATCTTGTGACTGTGTGGCACTCTGGTGAGTGACCTGATCACATTCAGTGAGAAAGCAGTCTGTCTCTTCTGCTCAGTGCAGTAGGGCAAAGTGAGGGGTAGCAGTGGATCTGTTCTCTATCTTATGGCATAAGAAGTTCCTTTACATATTACTGTTATTTATTCTCATCACTCTTTGGTGGCCAAGTGCTCCAGTGACATAAAAGGAAAAAGTTTCAGATATGAAAATGTATCTGTGAGATTTGCTTGTGTTAAAATATATCAACAGCGTGCCATGTTGGAAAGAAAAGAAATGTACATGCATTATTGTAACGGTTTAAATGCATACATTGTAACAGCATATACTGGTAGAGAAGAGGTTAATCCACCTGACTTTAAAATATATCTGAAATTAAATTACTTTATGAGTTGAGCCTTAAAGATATTATCCCACAGTTCTGAATGGAGCCAGAGATGCAGTATCAATGCTAGAGAATAGGTTGTAGCTCTTGTAAGAAGAGTGGAATGGTTTTATGATTTAAGCAGCTACACCACATATGAGCAAACCTTTATCTGTGTATATGGTAACACGTAGGTGCTAAAATCCTGTCAGCTTCAAGAGATGGGGGATAGTGTGGGAAACGGCCTCAGGTGACCAGATATGCATGATGCTGTTTTGTACAGAAATAATGTTTTTAATATTAGAGGAGACTGAAGTCTCAGGAGCATTTTGTATTCTGTCTTGGATCTAACTAAAAGCACTTGCCACCCACAATATCTTGCCTTGCTCTAGTCCGTAAGTAGGAACAGTAATTCTTTTAGTCAGTCAGGAATAGAGAATGAAACTAGCTAAATACTGGTTTTCTATAACTGTGTGAAACTTTCCATCAGTGTTATTTTTAATATCTCCTGTGATCTAAACTCTAGTGTTCACTGTAAATAGATATTTAGTATTTTCATGTTCCTTTATTATTTATTTTTAAATATATTTAAACTTCTCATTGTGGCTGGTTCTTTTTAGAAAATATATAAACTTTGAGAGTATTTGCATATATTTATTTGGTGATAACTGTGGCCACTCTTAAAAGCCTTGCTGTTTGGTCAACATTACCATTTGTATTAATATTAATTTCACTCATTACAATTGGGTACTTTTGTAAGAGCCTTAAAATATCTGGCAGGGGTTCTGCTGGCAGTGATAACTACCTTATAGTCTGGGCAGAAGTGGGCACAGCAGGTGAATCTGTGCCAGCCTTTTCCAGGTGTGTGTGTGTGTGTGTGTGTGTGTGTGTGTGTGTGTGTGTGTGTGCGCGCAAATCAAATCTCAGAGTATTGAGTGTTGCTGTTTAGAGCAGGGACACACCGCACTGATTTCACAGAGAGAGCATGGGAGGACGTAGCTTGGAACCCCGGCTAAGGACTTAACTCTACGCTGTGCCAGTGAGGAGTCTTGTTGGGGTCTGGACAGATATAGAGAGGAACCAGTCCCAAGATCGAGCATGTTCCCTGGGTGCTCTTAAGGGAAATTGTGCTTGATGCAGAGACCTCTGCATCTGGAAATACTGAGTATATCCATTTGTATTCCAATTGAAATTCCCTCCCAGTGTCTGGTGAGATTCAAGCTCTTTGATTACTGACTCAGAGCAGGGACGTCACAAGCTCCTTCAGAACTTTTCTCCAGTATTTTCATATGCCATTGCTAACCTTGGATCTTGTTTGCTGCCTTTGTAAATAGATGGATCACTGTGCCAGAAGCTAAGTGCTCCTACATTTTTATATTTTTACTTAGTTCTTAAATTCTAAGATATTTATATTATTTGTATGTTTTTACACACACATATACACACACACACTCTAGATATATATATATATATATATATATATATATATATATATATATGTGTGTGTGTATATATATATATATATATATATATATATATATATATATATATATATATAAATAAGCACCCACCCACACAACACAAAGAGTAAAAGTCTCTGACTCCATCGGAAAAAAAAAGCAAAGTCCTCTTCTCCAAAACAAACAAATAAATAAAACACAATCTCAAATCAAATCAGTGGTCTATAATGGCTGTATCAGTGATCAATGATGCAAAAGAGCAGTGAAAAACTGACTTAGTTGGTTTAGTTAAACAAATAAAGGTTAATTACAATCCAGTAATGAAGTTTACTTTTTAGTACATATTTTGGTTTATATCTTTTCATTTTTTTGTTGCTTTTGTAATTTGTAATTTGTTGCATATATATATATATATATATATATATATATATATATATATATATATATATATATATATATGCAGGTGTATGTATGTATACACACACACACACACACACATATATATATATATATATATATATATATATATATATGTGTGTGTGTGTATATATATGTGTATATATATGTATATATATATATATATATATATATATATATATATATAAAATATTTTTGAGTACTTTTGACAACTTTTATACTGCTTTGATTTTTTTTTTTTTTTGTGACATCTTGGCAGAAGCCCTACTGTCCCTTTCTTCCTTCTTTCTAGCTATTACAAAAAATAAATGTTTCATTTTTTTCTTATAGCCATTGCTGTTGTGTTATTGTTATTATCCTCCATATTTATCCTTAGTTTTTCATGCTGGTTGTTACTTGGTAGCTGTGTGTAGCTTTGTTTTCTTACAGTATCTGTATTCTCAAAGTTGGTGTTGGGGAGAATGGATAAGAGCTTCAGGAAATGTAGCAAGTGCGGCCATAAATTCATGCCTAAGGTCACCCACAATCTTTGTGCAGACTACTTGCAGCCAGAGCACCTGGAGGTAGTCAGTGCCATTTGCAGGACCTCTAGGCTATGGTCTTCAGTGAACTGGAGAAATAATTTAATATGAAAAACTCTTCTTTCTTACATTACAGTTAGGCATATTTGGTGGACAAACCAGAGAAGAGTAAGGAAAAAAGAAAAAAAATAAAGATAAAGGAGTAAACAGAAGAAGAAAAAAACTGACAAAGACTGGCCCTTTCACAGCCCCAAAAGAGATCTGAGCAGTAGAATAGCTAGGGTGGGGTGAAAGGGACAACTGCCTGGGCACAAAGTGTTAGAGGGCATAATTAGCCATCCATTGATCTCAATCGCTGTTTACTGCAGTACTGGCTTTCAAAAGCCAGTATTGCATTTCTGGTCAAACCTGAGCTCTGTACTGCTCAGCATGTGATCTAAATATATGTTTTATTAAACTAAAACCTGAGCTCCCTAGTACTCCTTGCAGGATATAAACTGTAGCAACTGCTTGCTACATTTGTAGCAAGCAGATGTGAAGTTGTTCAATCTCGCCTTACTGATGAGTTCGGAGCCGATCCTCAGCTCCGAGTCGGCCAATTTGCAAAGCTGGAGCTCTCGAACAGCTCGAGGCTGAAGCCCTATCCCACAATGCACCTCTACCATCCCCAGATCTAGTTTGATGCTGCAACTGATCGTGCATTTCTCTACAGCTCAGGCCGTTTGAGAGATAAGTTCTTCTTTTTGTGGTAAATTATTCAAAAACATTCTATATTTATTAATTGTTTAGAGTTTATATAAGCTTGTGGTTAGGATAGATTATCCGTTTCCAGATTATCTTCGTTTTTTTGGTCATAAAACCATCTGTTCTCATTTGTTGGGTGTTGGCCCTTTTTGGTTTGTGTTTCAGCCGTTTAGGCTTATTTGCCCTATCCTTTAGCTGATTTAGGCTTTTTGCAGTTTTCTGTAATTTTTTGTTAGCCAATTAGGCTCTTAGCCATTTTTAGGCTGTTTCAGTTATTTATCTTAGCCTGTTAGGCTTATCCTGTTTTGCTGCTACAGTTAAGCTGCCTTGTTATACTCGTAGCTGGTTAGACTTAGTTTCTTTTGCTAACTGTTAGATTGTTTGTTTTCATTACTGAAGTTGTACTGTTTTATTATTATTATGTCTGAGAAAGCCAAGTCAGGGTTTAAGAGATGCCCTAAATGCAACCAAAAGATGTGCATTACTGATGGATACTCCACCTGTGTATATTGTTTGGGTGAAGTCCATCTCCAAGAAGTTTGCTCCATTTGCCCATGGATTTAGCGCTAGGGTTTTGGCGGAAAGAAAACTGAAGTTGGTGGTGCGTGGCTTGGTTAAGTCTGCATTTCAGTCAGACTTGGATTCTGCTCTAGGGAAACCATAACCCTCTTCTCTTGCTTCGTCAACAAGTTCGGGTCCGAAAGGCTCTTCAGTTCTGAAACCATCTAAGAAAGCTCCTGTCTCGGCTCCACTGACATGACTGTACAGGTTGTTGGTAGGAGCTGGTCCCCAGTCTTGGAACCGGTATCTCCTACTTTGAGGTCCTCAATTCTGGGTTCACCGGCTCCATCGGTAGAGTCCTCTCTGGCTTCTAGACTGACTGATTCGGACGTGAATTATGTGGTACGGAGACTTTTACAGGATCCAGTGCTTAAAATTCTGTCAGCTATGACTCAAGCAGCTTCGGAACCGACAAAGTCCTCTCCTGTAGTTCTGCTCCTCTTCCGACTCAAATCGAGACATCGGAGCCGGAGGAGGCTATTCAGTCATTTGTGGAACCGTTGGTGTCGACACTCACTTCAGATCTGTCGGTACAGACAACCCTGATATCCTCTGCTCCGGCGGCAGAATCAGGGAGTCGACACTCTCCTGTCTGTTCCGGGGGGGGGGGGTTGAACCAACATGTCTGTTCCGACTCTCCCTCTTGGGGCTTCAGCTCGGATGAGTTTGGCTCCTACCTCTGGCTCGGAGCAAGTGGTTCTGGTGCGGGAGGTGTCTTCGGTGTCTTCTGACCCAGGTGCTTCCTTGCATCAGAACCATGGTGCCTTTGATGCCATGAGGAGTGTTTTGTCCCCCCGGACAGCCACAACCTCTAATATGGCCACCTCCTCCTGGAAAGCGTCGGAATCTTCTCTGTTACCCCAGACCCACTATAAGTGTACGGACCCAGAGCCTCAGGACACCCCTTTGGGGGAACCCTACTTTTATGAGACCTCCCCAGAAGTTCACACGGAGGAGGTCCCTCTGAAGAGGTTATGTAAGAGGAGACAGTTAGATTTCCCCCCCAGGAATCCATCATGTCTGACACCGATTTGAAGGAATCGGAAGGGTCCCCAAGGTCCCCCTCTGAGGATATCTCCTTTGGGGATATTCTTGAGATCCGTAAGCAGAGGGATGACAGGCAGCCCCTGAACCCTATCGAGGAGAAATCAGTGCTTCTGAAGGCTTTTGGGTCTCGACCCTCCACCTCTTGGGTGTCTCCGCCTTTCGATGAGTTGATGGAGCTTTTGTCTTGAAGGGCATGGGAGTCACCAGATTCTATGGAGCCTGTCCCTAGGAGGCCCAACAAATACATTTCCAGCTCCTCAAGATAAGTCCTTTTTATCCAAACCCATACCTGTTGATGCCATGGTGGTGGCAGCAGCCACGAAGAAAGAGAAGTCGGAGACTTCTACGTCTGTCCATCCTCTTAATAGAGAATCTAGGATCATGGACAGATACGGTAAACACATGTTCTGTTCTACGACCTTTGCCCTTCGGTCATTGAACTACCTAACCCACTTCACAAGGCTTCAGAGAAATCTCCTGAAAGACTTGAAGATACTCTTTAGGGTGCAGTAGCCGATTCAGTGGCGGACAAAGTGACGTCTCAGCTTGTTACCCTCAACTCTATCGTAAACTCTTCCATGCGCTTCGTATCTTATGCAGTTGGAGGGACGAGTAGGGCAGTGGGTACAAGCATTGCTCTGCAGAGACTTTCCTGGATGCGCTTATGCTCTTTTGCGGAACCTTTTAAGTCGTTATTTGTGAATTCCCCTTTCGATGGTTCTTCCTTGTTTGGACCAAAAGTTAGAGACCCTTACCAGATGTGAGCAAGACAGAAAGACTCTTATCTGCCGTATGAGTCCGTTTTTCTACCCCTTCTAGACCTTATCCTAAAGGTCAACGGGGAGAGAAAATGTGGTTCCGTAAGACCCAAGGAGCTTTTCCGAACTCACAAGTTGAAGCCTCCTCCAGGGCCAGAGGAGGGAGGCAATGGTGGAAGATGACGCCCATGTGGCAGAGGGGGTCCTCAGAACCAGGGTGACAGGGATCAGTTCTTTGGCAAGCCCTATCAGCTCTCCTGAAAGGAGGCCTGACTGTCCTGCTCTGGAGGCAGTCAGGGGACATTTGTCTTTGTACCTAGGCACCTGGCAAAAAATTTCAGAAGACCGAAGGGTACAAAACATTATATCCAGAGGATATTTCATTCCCTTTCATCACAACCCAGACCAGCAAAAGGAATCCCAGACGTTCCACCCAATCTATGGGATGTGGCATCAATAGAGGTCCAAAAACTATTACAAAAAAAAGAGTCATCCGACCAGTCCCAGCAGACCAGCAAGGATCTGGAAATTACTCAAGGTTCTTTTGGTGCCAAAGAAGACAGGGGACTGGAGACCGATTTTGGACCTCAGCAGACTCAACAAATATGTGGTAAAGACGAAGTTCCGAATGGTCACGCTTCAGTCCATACTCCCGTTCTTAGTGAAGGACAATTGGATGTGCTCTATAGATCTCCAGCATACTACCATATCAAAATGGCCAGGACATCCAGGGATCATTTGCACTTCAGGCTGGAAGCCAGTCACCTCCAGTTTCAGGCCCTGCCGTTTGGTCTCACGACAGCTCCCAGAGTGTTCACCAAATGTATGGCAGTGGTCATGGCTCACTTGAGACATTTAGGAATCTGTGCGTTTCCATATCTGGATGACTGACTCCTCACTGCTCCCACCAGGCATCAACTTATTCAAGCAAGGGACACTGCCTTAGATCAGTGTTTCCAACTGGGCATTACTATAAATTCAGAAAAGTCTGTTTTATTGCCGTTGCAGCATACAGTGTTTATAGGAGCAGACTTGGACACAGTCAGCATGTCCCTAAAGCTTCCTTCAGAAAGAGTGCTTACCCTATGACAACAAATTGTGGATCTCCTGTCAAAACACAAAGCACCAGCATCTCAAATTCTCAAGTTGCTTGGCACTATGGCAGCAGCGATTATTGCATTTCCCCTGGTGAGATCTCGCATGCGCATTCTTCATTGGCTGCTATTCACACAGTGGACGTTTCAGGACTTGCTGATGAATCACCCAGTTCTGATAAACAACTCTTGCAAGGACAATCTTCGGTGGTGGCTAATGTCCAGGACGGTGACTATGGGACGTCCCTTTGTCCTCCCGGCTCCATTTGCAACGGTGACCATGGACATCTCCCTGATCGGGTGGGGGGGGCATTATCAGGGACGGACAGCCCAAGGTACATGGCAGGTTCACGAGGTTCATTTGCACATAAATGTCCTAGAGATGAGAGCGGTTCTCTTAGCGTTGCAGTCCTTTCAAGACTCTCTTCCTCTAGGCGCAATTGCAATCCAGTCAGACAACATGTCCGTAGTCTGATATGTAAACAAACAAAGAAATAAACTTTTAAGACTGGCAAAACAAACTAGCGAAAACCACCGCTAATTCAAAAGCCAAGAACTCGACTCAGGCCAGTCCAAAACATAAAAAACATGAAAAACAACAAATTTTATTAAGCCACTGTAAAAGCTTTTCGTTAGTACCTTGCACTAACTTGTTCATACAAGCAAAACATTCCCACCGTTACAAGTGAGTTTAAATACCAGCATTGAAACACTTAACCACGCCCCTTGCTCTCCCTTTAGCTAGAGGAATTGGCGATTACTATCCCCTGAGTTACTTGGAGGTCCAATTTTTGATAAAGCCCCATTGATAACATACAGAAGGGGCCCTAACATCAAAAATATTCTGGAATCTACATGAAATTTAGTAACACCAAGATCAGGGATGTATAAATGTAATATGTGCAAGTATTGCAGATTTGTCCAGGCAGGTACAGCCTTTACAGTTAAGAACAGGAAATTCCTCATCAGGGGACGTTTCACTTGTTCCAGTACCCAAGTGGTATACCTTGCTCAATGTTCATCATGCCCCAGTTGTTTACATTGGCAAGACTGAGAGGAAACTACAGGAAAGAATGTACGAGCATTTGTATGCCATAAGAAGAATGAAAATGGACAATGCTTTGGCTATGCACATTCAGAACAACCCAAACCATGAGTTTACATTTATGGTTATAGATCAACTGTATAATACCAATTCTTATGGACCTGAGACATATAGATTAGAATGTAAAGAGCTTCTTTGGCAAAGTTTGAAGAGGTGACGAGCTGTTTATTCTCACAGTTTTTTTTTTAAATGAAAAATGAGAGTTGACAAATTAATGGTTTTATAACTCTTTATTAGTCAACACTGGTGGAGGGTTAATAATTATCAGTTATTGTTATGATTGTACATCATTATCATTATTTTACAATACATATTATTGATTCATATTTTATTACTTAGTAATTTTAGGTCTAGATACGCTAACTTTTAGACCTTTTTTATTTAATGACAGTATTAAACATATACTGAATAGCCTAAATTTATGTTATATTATATGTTACATGTCTTTATATTTCTATATTATTATTTTTATTATTTAGTGAGATATGATTAATATTATATTATTTTTCTTGGGTAGCTGTTCTAGTTATTTAGATACTTAGGACAGTATACATTAATTTTATTATATTTATTATAATTATTACATTAGTTATTTTACTTGAAAGCAGGCAAGATACAATATATGCATAGGTAATTTTTGATTAGGAAGAGTCGCCCTTCCATTATTAATATTTATGCTGTAGGTTCAATATTGTTATTTTTATGTTATTATATAGTTTACATATTTATCTACTTTATACAGTTTAATAATCAAAATATTGGGCTTTTTTCTTTCAGTTTCTAAGCCTGCTTTTATTAGTCTTGGTGTATGAATTTTTTTACTTTTTATTATGTTAATAGAGAATTGCAAATGCACCTTAGTTAGCTGTAATCTGTACCTTTAAGGAGCTAAAGGGAGAGCAAGGGGCATGGTTAAGTGTTTCAATGCTGGTATTTAAACTTACTTGTAATGGTGGGAATGTTTTGCTTGTCTGAAGAAGTTAGTGCAAGGTACTAACGAAAAGCTTTTACAGTGGCTTAATAAAATTTGTTGTTTTTCATGTTTTTTACGTTTTGGACTGGCCAGAGTCGAGTTCTTGGCTTTTGAATTAGCGGTGGTTTTCGCTAGTTTGTTTTTCCGGTAGTGAAAGTTTATTTCTTTGGTGTTTTTATGTCCACCGCTTCATCGCCAGCAGGGACTATGCCAGAGCCAGGAGATTTAACTATTTTAATCAACCTTCTCACTGAGAAAGTGGAAAACTTAACGCAACGTGTGGAATGTCTTTCGCAGAGTACTTCATTATTAAATGGACTTAATACTTCACAAACACGCTCCTTGCGGATGCCTTTAACTGGATCTTTGGGTTTGACTTCACCTAACGGAATTATTAATGAATCGGAGGTTCTACCTAACCTTACAACTCATTTGTTGACGCAAGAATGAGAAGGGAATATGAAGAATTTAGTAAGTGGCTGTAAGAGCCCCCCAGGTGCACTTGGTTTAGCACAACAACAGGACAACATCTTGGATGGCCAAAAGGGAAAGTATGTGAATTTTAATTTAAATGAATGGCTTAATAGGTCGTTCCATTTTGGATTCGAAAACGACCGAGATAGTAATGAAGTTATTGAACACGAGAATGTGAGTCTGCCTACTAAATTACATGTATTTGATCAAAAACTACTTAAAAGTAGAAAATTACAACTTGAGGTGGCATATTTCAATGAATGTAGGCAAGCACACACAGTCCCTAAAGGCCTCCGATCCTGGCAATACCCAACAGAACTAGAGGAAGATTCTAAATTTCGCCAGGATTTGATAGCCCTGTTTGATAGACATGGGAATGAGTTGTTAAACCTAATTAGTGTACATTATCAAGAGACTATTAATGAGTCGAATAAGGAATTATCCATGTTAGATGAAGAGATAAAAACTGATGTTTGTTTCCCAAGGTATAGATTTGAATATGAAAGGTCATATACTAGTATTGACCACTATATAACAAAGATTACCTCAACTAAAGTAAAAAAATTAGAGAGACATTAAGGCTTATAAGGATGGTGTAGCATATCCAAAATCCCCTAAGTCTCAGGGTAATTTTCTGAAAATTAACCCTAATCTACCGAAACATCCAGTAAGGCCCTGTGAAGAGGGCGATATAACGCCAGTTATGGAGCAGAACAAGGGGGCCATTCAAGAGAGAGACCGAGTCTAGAAGGAGTGGATGGAGCAGGGGAGCAGGAAGATAATATTAATAATCCAAGTCTATTTGATACAGGATTGGTCAGGGTAAATTTTCAAACACAAGCCTTGTCTCCTCAACAAACATCGAGCAGAATGACGAGAAACAAATACAAATCGAGGAAGAACTGATGGAAGATGTTAGATTTTCTAATACCCGATCAAATAAACCCTTTGAAGTGATATATAACACAGGGAAGGACTTCAAAATATATAATTATTCAAATTTTGTTTTCTCTCAACCCCTTGTTGACATTTTAGCCAAGGGCTTAACTTTTATACCCTCTAGATGTGCTAATGTTGATAAATCAATTTTAGACCTTAAACTTTTTGTGAGAAAGTTGAACTTGGCCCTTTTATTGGGAGAGACGGTCCAACCAAGGCCCTATGTATCACATTCCAAGTACATATAATCCACCTTTGGCCCCTTGCTTGGGAGTGTTCGAACACGTGTGATGTGGACATTAGGAATTTGCTTAAGTGTAAACGACAGACCCACTTCAACATTTCCAAAATTGAATTGGACTCATTGGAAGCTCTCAGTTCTTCTTCTATCAGAATAATGAAACCTGACAAAGGAGGTGGATTAGTAGCTATGGAACAGGATGAATATATAGATAGACTTTTAGCGATATTTCTACAGAGACTTATAGAGAAGTATCTAAGAATGAATTGAATATTAGTATGAACCGTGTGCGGTCATACTTTGAAGACATGTTCATTAGTGGATCTCTGGATATGGACATTTACAATTTTATTTCAGTACCCTCACCACGCATTCCAGCATTATTTGGGAATCCCAAGATTCATAAAAGTATTGGTGCTCCCCCTATGCGCCAATTAGTGAACACGAGGGGTAGTATTACCTATGCAACAGCGAAGGTAGTAGACACCATCCTCAAACAATATGTATCGCAGGTACCACACATAGCCAGAGATTCTTGGTCCTTTTTGGAAAAAGTTGGACTAGCTACCTTTGAAGGAAATGCCTTTTTTCTGACCATTGACGTCATTGATTTATATTCTTCAATTCCCCATGAGGTAGCACTTGAATGGATTCAATTGGAGATGATTTATTACGAAGCTCCACCCAAAGAGATATCTATGGTGAGCGAATTGTTGAGTATTATTTTGACATGTAACTATTTCACATTCAGTAACAGATGGTTATATCAGTTGATTGGTGTGCCTATGGGGACTCTGTGTGGTGTCAGTGTAGCTAATTTGGTCATGACTCATTGGGAAAGAACGTTTGCCTTTCCCAATAATATTATTCAAGAGAAAGTTGTTCTGTACATAAGATTCTTGGACGACATTTTTATCTTGTTTAATGGCTCACTGGAAGAAGCCCAAGACCTAGTGATCGGCTTCAATAATTCATCTGACTTTTTGAAATTTACTTGTACAATAGACATGGAGAAGATATCCTATTTGGATGTGGAACTTTATAAAGACAGAATTCTAGGTCAGTTTGGAGCCAGAATCCATCGGAAATCAACTTTCTCTAATTCTTATCTACATTATGATTGTGACCATCCGCTTCACCCGAAAAAGGCTATAGTCAAAGGACAACTTGTAAGAGCAACTAGGATGGTATCAAGTGATAGTGAATTTTTGGAAGAGTGTGATTTCATAGCCAATTTATTTCTGGGTTGAGGTTATCCAGAAACCTTGATTGATGAGTTGTGTTTTGAAGTTAAGACCAAGAGAGCTAATGGCTATTTTTCTTCTATCTTAAGTCATGTTGTTCCTGAATTGAGTCATTCACCATCACCTGTATGCCCTGATTCTCAGGGAAACCTGTACAGGTACAATTTTATTTTAACTTTTAATACAGATGCCAATGACATATTTACTATAATTAAGAAGAATTGGCGATTACTATCCCCTGAGTTACTTGGAGGTCCAATTTTTGATAAAGCCCCATTGATAACATACAGAAGGGGTCCTAACATCAAAAATATTCCGGAATCTACGCGAAATTTAGTAACACCAAGATCAGGGATGTATAAATGTAATATGTGCAAGTATTGCAGATTTGTCCAGGCAGGTACAGCCTTTACAGTTAAGAACAGGAAATTCCTCATCAGGGGATGTTTCACTTGTTCCAGTACCCAAGTGGTATACCTTGCTCAGTGTTCATCTTGCCCCAGTTTTTACATTGGCAAGACTGAGAGGAAACTCCAGGAAAGAATGTATGAGCATTTGTATGCCATAAGAAGAATGAAAATGGACAATGCTTTGGCTATGCACATTCAGAACAACCCAAACCATGAGTTTACATTTATGGTTATAGATCAACTGTATAATACCAATTCTTATGGACCTGAGACATATAGATTAGAATGTAAAGAGCTTCTTTGGCAATTAAGATTGGAAGCATATCGCCCCCCTGGTCTTAACAGCTCGTTATCCATTAGTTGTTTTTTAAAACTTAAAAGTTTGAAGAGGTGACGAGCTGTTTATTCTCACAGTTTTTTTTTTAAATGAGAGTCAAAAAATGAAAAATGAGAGTTGACAAATTAATGGTTTTATAACTCTTTATTAGTCGACAGTGGTGGAGGGTTAATAGTGATCAGTTATTGTTATGATTGTACATCATTATCATTATTTTACGATATATATTATTGATTCATATTTTATTACTTAGTAATTTTAGGTCTAGATACGCTAACTTTTAGACCTGTTTTATTTAATGACAGTATTAAACATATACTGAGTAGCCTAAATTTGTTATATTATATGTTGCGTCATATTTTATATTTCTATATTATTATTTTTATTATTTAGTGAGATATGATTAATATTATATTATTTTTCTTGGGTAGCTGTTCTAGTTATTTAGATACTCAGGACAGTATGCATTAATTTTATTATATTTATTATAATTATTACATTAGTTATTTTACTTGAAAGCAGGCAAGATACAATGTATGCATAGGTAATTTTTGATTAGGAAGCGTCGCGCTTCCATTATTAATATTTATGCTGTAGGTTGAATATTGTTATTATATATTTTACATATTTATCTACTTTATACAGTTTAATAATCAAAATATTGGGCTTTTTTTCTTTCAGTTTCAAAGCCTGCTATTATTACAGTCTTGGTGTATGAATTTTTTATTTTTTATTATGTTAATAGAGAATTGCCAGTGCACCTTAGTTAGCTGTGATCTGTACCTTTAAGGAGCTAAAGGGTGAGCAAGAGGCGTGGTTAAGTGTTTCAATGCTGGTATTTAAACTCACTTGTAATGGTGGGAATGTTTTGCTTGTCTGAAGAAGTCAGTGCAAGGTACTAACGAAAAGCTTTTACAGTGGCTTAATAAAATTTGTTGTTTTTCATGTTTTTTAAGTTTTGGACTGGCCTGAGTCGAGTATTTGGCTTTTTAATTAGCAGTGTTTTTTGCTATATAAACAAACAAGGCGGAACCAGATCTTACATCCTATGTCTAGGAAATGGGCAGAGTCCACCCAGCGCTTTCTGATAGCAATGCACATCCCGGAGAAATCCAACGTGACAGCGGACAAACACAGCAGAGGAATTCTGTTGCCTCTCAAGTGGTCTCTCAAGAACGAAGTAGCGAATATGATTGTCTGCAGATGGGGCCAGCCTTGCAGTGACCTTTTTGCAACCTCCTCAAACATCAAGTGCAGCGACTACTTTGCCTTTATCCCTCAACAGGGACAATCCCTGAGGGACACACTTGTTCACAATTGGCCTCCGGGACTTCTTTTCCTCCATTTCCCCTGATTCCCAAAGTTTTACAGAAAAGACAGTTTTCTGGGCACGACACTTATCTTAATAGACCTATATTGGCCTCATCAAATTTGGTTCCCCTTTCTGAAGCCTCATCTACTGGAGGAGCCTTGGATC
This sequence comes from Protopterus annectens, assembly GCF_019279795.1. Classification (NCBI taxonomy): domain Eukaryota; kingdom Metazoa; phylum Chordata; order Ceratodontiformes; family Protopteridae; genus Protopterus; species Protopterus annectens. Next base: position 880,010,742 of record NC_056743.1, on the reverse strand, counting down.
TTGGACCCAGTGCCAGATCTGTTGACCCACTCTTCAGGAGCTCTTCACCCTTCTCTTCAGTCCATCAAACTGACAGCTTGGCTGCTCCAATTCCCAGAATAGTCAGGTTACAAAAATTATCAGAAAAAGCTCAACATATTATTTTGTCTTCACATAAATCTTCAACCAGGAAGCTTTATCTCAGTAAGTGGAAAAGGTTTTCCATTTGGGCCCAGCAAAATAACATTGACCCTTTTCTGGCTTCCATATCGGATATATTGGAATTTCTCATAAAGTTGTTCAATGAAGGAGCTGCAGCAGCAACCATCCGAGTGCAACTGGCTGCTATTTCTAATTTTCATATAGGTGATTCTGAAAATGGTATTATGTCTAAGTTGGCTAAGGCCTTTTTGAAGCGTAAGATGCACTTAAAACCACCAATCAGATCCCCTACTGCTCCATGGAATTTGAACCTAGTCCTATCCAAGATTATTCTCCCGCCCTTTGAACCTGCTTCTTCTTGTGAGCTGAAGTATCTTTCTTGGAAGACCATTTTCTTGGTGGCCATTACATCAGCACGCAGAATTTCGGAGTTACAAGCCCTTTCTATTAAGCAGCTGTACTTCATATTTCACAAAGATAGGGTTTCCCTCAGAACAAATCCGTTATTCTTACCAAAAATGTGTTCCGAATTCACACTTAATCAAACAATTGAATTACCTGTTTTCTTTCCCAATCAAGCAACTCAATTGGAATATATACTTCACAAACTTGACGTCCATAGACAACTTTGTTTCTATTTTGACAGGACAAAAGACCATAGAAGGGCTGATCAACTGTTTGTCTCCTTCTTGAATTTTAGAAAAGGTGCACCAAGGTATCCAAATCTACCTTGTCTAAATGGCTTTCTGATTGTATATCCTTTATTTACCATGAAGCAGGCATTGCGTTACATGACAAAGTCAAAGCTCATTCTTCCAGAGCTGTTTCTACTTCTGTAGCCTTTTTGACCAGGCTACCTATTGATTCAATTTGTGCAGCTGCCACCTGGTTAAAGCCACATACCTTTATGTCTCACTACAAGGTAGACAAGGCCTATAGGGACAAAGCTTTGTTTGGGTCTGCTGTCTTTAGGCAGGTACTCCCATGAGCCACCCAAGATTATGGTGCTGGGGACGCTACCCATCAGTAAGAATAAAGGTGAGATTGAACAACTTCACATAAAGAAGTTATGTACTTAGCATAACGTTCCATGTGAGTTGTTCTCACTTTCATTATTACGACCCCCCCCCCACCTACCCCCATCCAATGTCTGGAAGTTCAAGAGGTTCTACGTTGGTTTTGGTTCTCCTGAGGAGTTTCCTCTCACTACTTGTCTTTATGATTTCTTTGAAATCTGGGATAGGTCTTACGCTAGTTGGCAGCAAACAAGATCTGGGGAAGGTAGAGGTGCATTGTCGTATAGTGCTTCAGCCTCGAGCTGTTAGAGACCTCAAGCTTTGCAAATTGGCCGACTCTGAGCAGAGGATTGGCTCCGAACCCATCAGTAATAATGAAGGCGAGAAGAACAACTCACATGGAACGTTATGGTAAGTACGTAACTTCTTTTTTTTCCACAGTTTAAATGTAAAAAGAAAAGTCTTTTTTCTCAAAGATAAATCCTGAGCGCTGTAGCTCTCCATGTAGCATATATACTGTAGCAACTGTTTGTTACATTTGTTGCAAACATTTTGCTACAGTTTAAAAAAATTTTTATAGCTAAAACTTGAGCGTCCTAGCACTCTGTGCAAGGTATAAACTGTAGCAGCCGTTTGCTACAAATTAAGAGAATTTATGTTATGTATGTATGTGTTTGTTTACTTACTTACTTGCTTATATTTTAGCAAAATAAATAAGTAAGGACAAAGGGTTGGGATCAGAGTACAGAAACAGGACCTGAAATACTGCGGCAGTAGGTGGTCCTGTATCTGGCCACTTGGTTGGTGTGCCAGTAGAAGGAACGGATGGACTTCTGCTCTTCATTTGAAGAGCTTGGGGATGTCATGAATTGGATGCTGATTGCATGAAGCATTCTGCAAGTTTGCAGAAGTCCTTTCTTGCTCTTCACTTTAACAGCTGAAGGAGTGGGGCACTAGTTCATGGGACCTGACAGAGGGTGCTGATTGATCCAGGTACACTTCTGGTTTTGAGGCAGAAACTGGCACCGCCGTCTTTGGTGTTGGTGTCAGTCTCCTTCTCCCTCCTCCACTTCTGTACCTATTGTCACCCAAGATAAGTCCCCTGCCAAACCTTCGAGCAGGCATTCTTCAGAAAAAGAATTGCCCTGCTTACTTACCTCCATACCACCTTCTACCTCTTCACTTAGGTCTGTCAGGTCCTTCAGAAATTTCACTAAAGTTGATTGGGACTAAATGAGTGCTTTCTTGAAGCCACAGATAGAGATGGGTGTCATTCCATCGATTTGAAGGATCAATCAGGTTGACCCACTCTCACACCTTTTAGTGCCTTTCCCAGTTACAGAAGCAGCACCAGCAGCTTTTGAACCAAGTTGTTTTTTGGAGTTTGTCTGCCCGATGCCACCTGGTTTCTTTACCTCAAAGGCAGCATCTTGTCTTCCAATTCCCTCGATCCTGAGCCCATCGGCACTGATGAAATCTTGAAGCCACCTGATCAACATTGAGTCTTGTCATAGTCCTTGGTGCCAGCACATGTAGGGCTGTTCTCAGTTTGAGAAATCAGCCTTCAGTGAATCAGCACTGACCTCCGTCTCAAAGCCCTCTGAATTCTCTGGCTTGGGGAATCCTTATGCAGTGCCAGCTATTCCTGCTTTAACAGAGACAGACACTGTTCCTGGTGCTTTTTTGTGAGAATTTTGAAATTAATGATCATTATTCAGTGGTTTCAACCTTCAGATCACCATTCTGTGCCCAAACGCATAACTCAGCAGGCTTTATGTCAGATGGTGGTTAACTTCCCCAGCAGTAACTACACGACAGCCTTTCATTGTTCCACTTCCATCAGCAACAGTTACAATGAATGCCTCCTATCTGGGGTTGGGGTATATTTTGTCAGTAGAATAGTCCATGGAACATAGACTGAGACAAAGGCCAATCTATGGCATCATCATTATTTTAGAGATTAAGGCGGTTCTCATGCTACATGAATTTCAGAAACTCCTTTTTGGAATGATCTCTGTTCAAACAGACATTTCTAGTGTGTTGCATCAACAAGCAAGAAGGAACCAAATCCTATCCACTTTGCACAGTGGCTGTGAGTATGAGAGTGGGTGATCATTTCACATCAATTCAGGGAAAAAACTGCCGAACAGACATATCTTTCGTAATGCCTCATGAGTGGTCTGTCAGTTCGTCAGTAGCTTAGCAAATCTTCAGTTGTTGGGGCCACCCTTGCTGTGACTTGTTACCCTTTCCAACACCAAGTGCAACAGCTACTTCACCCTGATCCCCTAGGGGGTCAGTCATCCAGAGATACTGTAGTTTGTCAGTGGCCCACCAGACTACAGTTCTGTACGTCACTGAAAGATGCGGCCATGGCTTCTAGATCCCCACCCAGATCTTGTCTGTTTCATCTGCCCATTCAGGTAGCCTCACCCGGACTTACAGAACTTCAAGTTAACCACATGGTTTCTCCATCTCTCTTGCTGGACAAGGCCTGTTTGTTATTGCAGAGCATAATCCACCTCTCTAATACTTCACTAAAACAAACTACTTGCAGACTGTACAAGAGCAAATATAAACAGTTTTTCATTTGGGCAGTAGGACAAGGTTCAGAGCCATTTTCTCCTTTTATTCTTGAACTTTTACAGTTCCTTTCAAACTTATTTGAAGTTGTCTCTAGCTATTCAGTAATTACGGTACAACTCACATCCATCTCTAATTTTCACAGTGGCTTTCACAACCATTCTTTTCCTTCAGACAAGCTGTGCAAAGTCTTTTTGAAAAGAATTTTCCTTCTAAGACCTCCAGAAAAAGATCCCCCTTCCCCTCCCCAAGACTTCACTTTTGTACTGAAGACTCTAAAGTCCATCTTTGAACAGCTTCATCTGCAGACTTAATATTTGTATTTTGGAAAGTCTTGCTTGTTTGCCCACACGTCAGCCAGGAGGTGTTCAGAACTGTGAGCTGTGTCTTTAGCTCCTCCATACTTAGTTTTTCACATCAATAGATTCTCATCTCCCTGAGAACCAAGCTTTTTTTTCCAAAGGTTGCTTCAGAGTGCAATCCATATCAGTCAATTCATTCACCTGTTTTCTTCTAAATCATTCTAATAAAGGAGAGTATCTTCTGCATACCATGGACATACACAGACAAATTAAATTTTACCTCCACACAACCAAAACAATATGGAAAAATGCTCAGATATTCATGGCTTTTGCCCAAGTAGGATGGAGAGGACTTTTTTTTAATGACACTGAGATGCCTTTCAGACTTTATTTCCATCGGGCACATTTCAAGTCATTACTAAATAAACCAAGAGCTTACTCCACAAAATCTGTCTCAGTTTCCATTGTGTCTTTCATAACGTCTACTTTGGAAGAAAATGTGTAATGCATCAACACGGTCTGTGTTTCATTAATAATTATAAACCATATATAATTTCCAGATGTTAAAGTTATTCGGTCATGATAACCAAGATATCAGGCAGCTTGAGATTCTGTTCCAACAAGTTGGAACCAATGGACCAGATGCAATATATGCATTTAATATAATACTGGATCGTTTTCATCCTAGTCTATCATGTACAACATCCCTACCTCCTTCCCCCTTCCAAATTGTCACCTTTTTCCTGAGGAACTGGCAAGCCAGCCTGAAGCTCTGGTGTGTTTCTGCATTATGACATGTCCCTTGGTCCTATCTTTTTACAAGCCAGGGAACTCAGAGGTTAGTGAAGGCATGGGAATTGTGGGAGAAAAGTTGTAAAAGAGCTCAAGGTTCAGAGCACTAGTGGAAAACTGGACCTGATCTGACAAGTGAATTTACCCAACAGTCAAATAGGATGAACTAGGATAAAAAGGACTCAGCATTGTAATAAGTATGTAACTTGGACTTTCTACATTTGACTAGGCTAGGGTCACCTTTTTAGAGTTTTCAAATCCTCATAGACTTGACTGGCTGTACCTTTTTATTTCATTCTTTTACATAGCAGGCAGCAGTCTTCCCAGTGCTTACTACAGTTTGCATCAGTTAATGTCTTCAGGGACAGATACCTTGTTCATTGCAGTAGCTTGAGTTGTACGTGCTGGTTTGTTGAAACCTTCATTACATTTCTCATCATTTGCTTCACCCCTTTCTTGGTGCTTCCTGTACTAGCATTCATACTTTTTTTTTCTTGTTTTTAAGCACTTCTTTTTAGTGTGTTCTATAACTACTTGACGAATTTCAGAACATCCCACCTGTCATTCATAACGTCCATTAACTTTACATTTTACGTGCTCACCAGTTTCATTTCCCATCTGCAGAAGCTTTTTAGAATTTTTGATCTCACTAGGTACTAAGGGTTTTCTCTTCTTCCTCCTATTCTTTTTCATTTCTCAACTGCAAATGCAATAAATCCAATTCTGTGACCCTTTATGCTGTCTTCTTCCTCCAAGTTTGCTGTAGCCAATTTCTTAATATTACTTTTGCTTTTACTACTAGGCATAGGGTAATATTTCATTGCAGCAATTTGATATCTAAAATATTTAGACAAAGTTAAAATTAGTAAAAGTATCTGAATATGTTATTGCTTAAGTCATTTTAAGAATTATCCTGTCATTGCAATAATTGAGATATTGTCCCTCATTGTCTTTTGTAGTTATATGAAATCAAATTAATTTTAAAGCATTCATAAATATTGTAACGTAAACATTCAAATTTTCAAGTCGTTTTCATTGCAGTTAAAGGTAGAAGTTTGTCTTGGTAAATGTCTACATCATAAGGATTACAAAGCTTCCTCCTATTTAAAACCATTATCTTGTGTTTAGGAATAATACAAACACACATCAACTGATTTTGTAACATTCAGGTCAGTTGTTGTACAGCAATATCATATTAGATTCTAACTCAACAAGTAGCTTTAAAAAATAAATGTCAGGTAACAAGTTGCACTGATATTGAATGTCACCTGAAAGTATAATAAATTGCACATTTATCATACAAGGGTTTGATTAAGTACATAAGAAATGATCTGAGACTTGGTACATGTGTAAGATTTTCTTACAAGCCATATATTCTATCGTGTTACATTGTGATGTTCATTCAAGAAATTTGGCCAAAAGCATTCCAGTTTTCATATTGTAGAATGCTTTTGTTTTGTGTGATGGAAGATCTGTTGTTTTTCGAGCCATGCTTACATTTTGTTCCAGGAATGACAACATACAGTCACCATAATTATACATTTCTATCCATTTGATATATGAATTAGACTGAAACTTCACTTCTGTAATGAGTAACACTCTTTGCCTTCATTGTATTAGTATTCAAGCATAATGAACACTGAATGAGATTATTTTGACCAAAGGTGAAAAGTTCAGATAAGACCAGGAATTTAGTCACAACTGATATGAACAGCATTATTGTTGCAAGCAATCAGATAGTAACCAGGTAAGGTTCTTGCTAGTCATTTAATAACATTCTGTTGCCGAAATGTAAACCCTTAGGATAACTGCAAGTCGTAGCACCAAGCTGACGAAAACGCATTGATTTGCTCCAAAGCGTTTACCTTGTGGATTATTTTGTGGATTTCAGTATCGTTGTGAAGTACAATAAAGTGCGGTTTTAGTGCGCTGTTTCCAGCTTCTTTCTTTTATATCATTTAATAACATGTTAAAAATGAAGAGTTATGGGAATTATAACCTGTCATCACCTTATTCTTTCATCTCTCTCAGGAAGTAATGTTCAGGCATCCTGTTTAAGGTTAGCAACTGATCGTAAGGGACACTTTGAGTCACCAGCTGCCGCACTACCTTACTATAGATGGCTGGGTTAGACTTTGCAATTTTTCCTTGGCATAGCATGCAGTAGCATGGCACAGGTGGACCTTGCACTAGTCTCTCATGACTTCATGTTACACAATGCTTTCAGATGCTTCATTAAGCACACTGTCCATTTGGCCTTTACAAACGTACTTCAACACCATTTCTACTTGTCAGCAAGATATGCACTCTCTAGGGCATTCATTTCACCTAATTTGGGTTGGGGTGTCCAGCTGTTAAGTCTTCTTCATGGGTCTGGGTCACTGGAGTTGCATAATGATTCTCTTCCGCAATAGCATAAGCCCCCTTGGTACAGTGAATCTTCAGTGTTTTCGTTGCTGTTGGCAGTCCAGCATGTATTTTTATTTAACAGCTCTTGCAGTTTGCTTTTCTTGTAATTCTTTTAGCTACAAATTAAGTCACTCCCACATCCCAAAGACATGCAGTAGACTGATCAGGGACTTAAAATTCTCTCTAGGTTTGCAAGCAGTGTGCGTGTGTGATACAGAAAAAAGGACTGGCAATCTGTTTTTGTTCCCTAGTTCTCTAGTAAAATCTGTAGATGGTGGTGGCTGCTGACATGGGCAGTATAGGATGCAACTCATGAGGATGAGTGGCTGGATATAGCATTAGTTATTTACAAGAATGAAGCTTTATCAGTGAAGTGGTTAAGTATCATACAAAAAATCCCACTTTATGTCCTTAAGAATCTTACCCATGTCTGATTGATGTACTGAGCTCATCTGTCATTTGCACTAGTTTTTAGATTTCACTGACGGGCATGGTTTGCTAGAAATGTATTAAATTTTTTTGGTGTGCTCCTAATGGTTACTATTCCATTCTTTTAGGGCTGTTTGAATAGTATGCTGTGATAAAACATGGCTCTGTTATGCCATGGTGCTATTGCCAGAATATTTGCAGCATATTTCTTTATTTATTTCAGTTTGTTAACCAAGTAAATGAGCTGATTCAGTCCTGACATAGGCCAGAAGCAACAACAAAATATAGAATACATGCATAACATAAAACAGGAGGTAGAATTTTAATACACATGTTGTTTATGATTTATTTATTAATTATTTGTTCAGTGGTTAAGTGGACTGGTCTCTTGACCCTTTTCAACCATGACCCAAGCTGATTTAAGTTGAAGTTAGTAAGAAAATGTAAATATTGCACATCATGAATAGACATGTGTGTGAGAAGTAGTAGTATGCATTGCACTTCTATAAACAGTAGGATTAATAACACTTCAGAAAATAAAAAAAGACTGACCACTACAGCTGATGGTATAATCTGTAGTAAAATTAAAACAAAAAACATACACAGGTAAAACATCAGATAAGCGCTTTCACACTAGTCGTGCTTCATCAGATCTAAACTATAGGGAATGGAAACAGCAATTTAAATCTCTGTACACCAATGAAAGTCCAAAAATCAATGATGTAATTTTTGTGATTTCAATGCCGATTTTAAAGAATGTTACCATTTAATCCTGAAAACTTATCAGCTTGTAAACCAGCAGTCCACCTTATATCAGCAACTTCTGTTCTGTTGATCAAGTCACTTCCCCTTTTAACATCAAGAATGAGCTGTATAACCATAAAAACAAAAGAATGATTTTTATTAAGGGCTATATGCTTAGATAGGGCATTAAGCATATTACCCCTCCTTATGTCCCCAAGATGTTGTAAAACACACTCCTTCAATATTTTACCCACATAAAAAACTCTGCAGGACTTGCATTAAGCCACATAAACTAAGTTTTTTGTTTTACAATTTGCATAAAAATCAAAGGTAAAGACTCAGCCTGTCACAGGATGTGTAATATTATTGGTGCAGGGCATCAGACTACAAGCTTTACATGTTCTACATTGATATGTATCAAGCCTGGAAGATCTTACATCATGTTTTTTGCAGTGACCATAGCACAGCTGTCTCTTAAGTGACAAATTGCTCTTAAAAACAAATTTTGGTCTATACCCTACAATACTTTTTATCTTGTCATCGGAAACAAGAATCGGCCAATTTCTGGCCCAAGTATCACAGACCTTAATAATGTCACTGCTATACATGAGGGGTACCCTACATATATTATTACCAGAGGCTCGAGATATCTCATTGGAGGCTAAACCTGTATGAAAATAAGGCTTATCCTTTGTGTATTGCAAACTATTAACCTCTGCTGATGTACAATTAATTTCATGCTGCCTGTACCCTCTATCCAAAAAATCTTCAGTTAGCTTCTCATTGGCCTTGAAATAGGCTTGGTCATAAGTATGCAGCCTTGACATCCATAGAAATTGACCTTTCAGTATGTTTTTGTATATGTCATTGGGGTGCATACTTGAACAATGTAGAAGGCTGTTTCTTCTACAATCTTTTCTGTAAAGTGATGTTTCAACAGAACCGTTCCTCAAAGTTGAAGTGACATCAAGAAAATCTATCACTTGATCAGAATAATACAAGGAAAACTTAATTCATGTATTGTGACTCTCTAAAAAAATTAACAAAACACTCCAAGGATTCACTAGTTCCATTCCATAAAATAAAAAAATATAATCAAAGCGCTTATAATAGAGTAAACATGATCTGAATACATGATTAATGAAAACATGAGTCTCCCAGTTAGCCAACATTAGGTTGGCATAACTGTTTGCACAGGGTGTCCCCATCACGAGACCCAACTTCTGCCAATAAAACTCCATTAAAAAAAAACATTATTTTGTAAAACCAACTCTAATAAGGGTCTATATTAGATCAGCGAACACTTAAAAAAGTGAACGCTGATTGATCGAACTTTTATAAGCGAATGCTGAAAATATCGAAGCAACAGAAACCGGAATTTTTTCCTAGGGAAAGAATTTGGTTGTCCGTTTCTGTTGCTTCGGTATTTTCAGTGCTGTGGTGGAAAGTTATGGTTCGGATTCAGGTAAGTGTGCGATTGTGTGGATGTGAGTGTTAGGGCGGGTTAGATGAGTTAGGGTTAGGGCGCAGGTTAGGTATGTGTGCGATTGTGTGGACATGAGGGTTAGGGCGGGTTAGGTGAGTTAGGGTTAGGGAGCGGGTGAGGTGAGTGTGCGATAGTGACGGACCTTAGGGTTTGGGTTAAGGTAAGTGGATAGTTAGTGGTGTGTGTATAGTTTAGTGTAGGGTTAGGTGTCAGATTTTAGGTGTGTGTGTGTGTGTGTGGGTTGCTGTTTGTTTGGTGTGCTTGTGTTGTGTGTATCTGTTTTGGATCAGCAATTTTTTTCCCAAAATCGCTGATCTGACAATTCGAGATTGTAAGCTTTCGCTTACATAAGTTCGATCAATCAGCATTCGCTGATCTAATATAGACCCCTCCAATAATGTACAAATCAAGTCTATATGTGCTACTGTATATTTACTGTTATATAAAAAACTAATGGACTCAATCGCATATTCATTTAGGGATGATGGTAAAAAGGGTACAAACATCAAAAGTGGTTAAAAGCAAATTACAATCCATATGGCCCAAATGCTCAACATAATTCCCCAAAGTCCGTAGAAAATGTTCAGTGTCCTTAATTACTGCTTGTGCTTTAACAAGTATTTTATTAAGCTGACTTTCAACAAAAATGGATAGGGATTCTGTTACCTATCCATGTCCTGAGACAGTAGGATGCAATGGGGGATTAACCAGTTCTTTGTGAATTTTGTGGAGTCCATGCATAGAAGGAATCAAATGTTTTTCAACAAGTAGAAAATCATACAGTTTTTAGTCAGAGATGAATTCATGACTAATTCATAAAGATGAGTATGTACTTGTTTAATCATATTATCAATGTATTAACAAATGCTGGATTAAAATAAGTAAGGGTTCAGCATCTCGGAACGTATCCATCCTTCGTTAGGAAGTGTATCAGTCTGTTTAAAGTGTTTTTCTTAAGTCAGTTCATTTCTCAGAAGGAACATACCCATGAAGGCCAAATTAAGAATAATTGTTGTTTAGCCTGACTTAGTCCTGACCAGGAAACCAGTAACCTGGATTCACTTAGTGGCCCTGGAATTGGAGGAGACAGGTAGTGTGGAAAAGAGTAAAGGGACATGGCCCACTCACCTGTGTAAGAGGAGTGTTGAGGGTTTGTGTTCACTTGGAGGCAGTTAGTATTGCAATATCCCTTGTGGAGACTGGACAGACCACCACTGTTTTTGCAGGAGGAGGGACATTGAATACTTATTGCAGATGTGATGGGATATCCTCTGGATTCTGCTCATTGTATGTTCTCTCAAGAGCACCTCACCAAGTGTGTGTACCTTTAGGGATGGAAAGAAGACAAAAAAACCCTCAAACCATCCCTGATAGCCATCTGGATGTCGACCTCTTTCAGTCTGTTCTCTCCTGGCAGGAAATGAATGGTCTGACATACCTAGAGAGATTCATATAGTCGACGGGCAGCAGGAAATTTGGTGCAAGAAAGAAAATATTAATTATTGGTTACACTGGAGATTTGGTGATGAGTGAATGACTTATGTTATTGCTGGTGTTTCCACAATAGGATACAGTAACATCCTAGTTGTAGAGGTATGTGCAAACTTTCAGAGTTGAGTATATCGTATGACCTTGTTTTTGGCACTCTGGTTCTCAATAGCTTGTTTAGCAGGACCATCAGAAATGGTATATTTTCTCTGCAGATGACCCCAGTTCAGAGGTAAGCCTAAAGAGCATGATCCTGTTCCAGGATGATGGTGTCAGACGTTTCATCGATGGGCGGACAGCTTATTCTTCCACAAGAGTTATTAATGCATGTTTGGGGTGCACTAGAGTATGCCAAGCCAGTTAGACATAGTTTACCTGTATAATGAGTCACAGAGAAACAAGATGAGAAAAATCTGAAAAAAAAGCCACTATATGCTGACCTGCATACATAACTGCATAGTACAGTTTCTTGTTGTTGTTTCAGTTTTCCTGACTATGCATGAATGAATTTATGAAGTAGCTGATGACTTGTTTTACTTGACAATCAAATAGTGGGGGAATTTGATGATGAATTAGGGGTCAGAGTTGCATAGTACAAAAATATCCCCTTAAAACTGTTTTGTTGAGCTAAGTGGTAAACATTTTATTTTTAAATATTGTTCTGTTAAACTTGTACCATTGTTACAGTGTTAACCATTTTTTCTTCCTCTCTGTTTGTTCTTTCCTTTTTTTTTTTTAACCCTACTCCCACCCCACCATCCCATTGCTTTCTACATATTTCCTGTTTCACTTCAAATCTGTTTTATATGTCAGCCTGAAGAAAATTCTTTACAGGTTCAGGTAACTATACCTTCTGTCTCAAATCTGTGTGTGTCTTTCTCTTCTGTGTGCATGTTTTTGTTTGTCATTGCTGTCCTCATATAGTGGTGAAAAGCAGTCCTAATGCTATGAAGTAAAAAAAAAAAAAATCAGCAGTCATCCAGTGATGGTTGGTCACCACCAAGTATGAAAGTTCATAGGTTCGTAGGTTCATTGGTTGGTACTAGGCTATCAGCCCTAGGGCCTATACAAGCCTAGCCATAACAATTCCCTGGCTATTTCTTCCCACATTATTTACTTTCCTGGACCCCTGTCTAGCAGGGCGACTGACTTGATCCCTGGGGTGAATTTCCTTTCTCCCATCCAATTGTCAAGGTTCCTCTTGAAGAGGTCCAAAGAAAGCTTGACATGTATGGGCAATCTATTCCAGAGTCTGGGGAGTCTCTGGGTCAGGAACCTGTCCCTCCAGCATGTTTTGTTTATTGTGATGACAAGGTTTAGATCCCTGGAGCGTGTAGCTCTGAAGGATTGGGATTTCTTTAAGTGTAGCATGTCCAACAGCTCTGGGTTTGACATGGCCTTGTATGTTAAGCAGAGATCGCCTCTGAGTAGACGATATGCGACAGAGTATAGCTGGAGTTTTTTAAGGCGGTCAGTGTAGGGCATCTGCTTTAGGCCTGTGATTCTTTTAGTGAGGTATTTCTGAGGCCTTTCCACTTGTTGCAGATGTCTTGAGAGGTACATACCAAATGGGGCGTTGTATTCTATAATGGGTCTAATGAGGGATGAGTACAGTGGGACAATGACCTCCTTCTTTCTGGATGAAAAGCCTTTCGTGATGAGGTGTGCCACATAGAAGGATTTCCTGACTGTTGTGGAGATGTGGTTATCGAAGGTGAGACCACTGTCCACCTGTGTCCCTAAGTCTGTTATCACACTTTCTGTGTTTAGTGTACTGCCACCTATTTGGTAATTCATGGATACATGTTTTTTCCCAAAGGGGATAACAATACATTTCTTGGCATTGAGCTTGAGCCCATGGCTCTGGCACCAAGCATCTGTTTCTGTAAGGCCCTTTTGTATTGTATCCACATCATTTTGGGATTCAATAATGGCTCCCAGTTTGCAGTCATCTGCAAACTTTGTTAGCCAGAGTCCCTTAGTGTTGACCTGTACTTCAGAGAAGTAGATGCCAAACAAGAGCGGCCCCAGGACTGAACCCTGAGGTACTCCACTTGTCACTTGTCTGGAGCTGGATTTGGAGTCGGCTACTTTTACAGTGTGGGTTCTATCAGTAAGCCATTTAGCAACCCATTGGGTGACATAGGGATTAATGCCCAACTTAGTAAGTTTATCTATGATTCCAGAGTGGGGGATGGTGTCAAAGGCCTTGGCAAGGTCTAGATAAGCTGTGTGGACCACCTTACCCTTGTCCATGGCTCTGGAGACTGATTCAAAGAAGTCAGTCAGGTTCAGGAGACAAGATCGGCCCTTCACAAACCCAAACTGGGTGGGGTCCAGTGTTTGAAGGTTGCCAATGTCTTTGTTTATAAGTTCCATGATAATACGCTCCATGGCCTTGCAGATAAGGATTGTCAGACTGATGGGACGGTAGTTTCCGGGATCAAGGTGGATCCCCCCTTGTGGATTGGGATAACTGTAGCTCTGCGCCACTCAGTGGGCACGAAACCTGAGGTGAGGCTATGATTAAACATGACACTTAGGTGAGGTGCCAGTTCATATTGTAGTTCATGTAGTACACAGCCCGGGATGTCATCTGGTCCCATGGATGCTGTATTCTTGGCTTTAGAGAGTGCGTTTTGTACCTGTGTGGCCATTATTACTGGAATTTGGCATGCTTCCGGTATTGAGATGGGCCGTTTAGGGGGTGAGAGGGGGGTGAAGTTGGCACTGAATCGATCTGCCAGGATATTGGCAATATCCTTTGGATCAGTATATTTAATGCCATTCTGTTTTAGCTCAGAGCAGATCTGAGCATTGCCATTTAGATTCTTGACATAGTTATAGCATGCTTTGTGGTTGTCTTTGAAATCTTTGGCAATTTTATTTTCATAACTAGCTTTGGAGGATTTTATGAGCTATCTCAGTTTCTTACTGAGGCTAGTAAGGGAGTTTTTTGCATCCTGGGATTTTCCTCTTTTCTGCAAAAGTTTCTTCCTTTTGTTGTAAAGTTTGTTTATGGCAGGGGACCACCAGATTGGCTTCCTTTTTTTGGATGAGAGCATTTTGGTTCTATTTGGGATGGCACGATTCATGCATGAGAGGATGTGCTCGTACAGTGCCTTAGTGTAGGATTCAGCAGTTGAACTTTCAGTTCCCGTCTGCATGGGTGTTATGAAGTCCACCAAGTATGACCTTATCTTTTAATTACGTTAACAAAATGGGATTTATTTTTTCTGTTCCCCACCTGTTGTGATTGATACCCAGTGTGAGTAACATAGTTGATGCCATCATGCTTAATCTAAGGATAAAATAACTCTGTATTAAATCACCTAGCACAAACCATGGTGCAGTAAAAACAGACAAAAAGAGATTGGTACTATCCTTATGCATCTTAAATATGTCTGCTCATGATACCTTCAGTGAGTTATCTGATATTAACTTTCATGTTATTAAACATATACTAGTAAGCCAAAAATATACAGGTGAATTCAACAAATTATCCTCTTTAATGGAATCACAAAACTAATAAAATGTGCAGCACAAAAAGTAGGCACTATTTAACTTTCAGAAAATATAAAACTGCAAACAACGGTCCAAGAATCCAAACGACCTAGAACTGCAAAAAAAAAAAAACACAAAAAAAGGATATTCCAGCAGGATAGTCATTCCAAACACCTCGGAACATGTAATAGACCCAAAGTTAATGATCTAGAAGGCAACGTTTATTGTGTCTAGTAAAAGACTCATGGTGAACTGTTAAGCACATAAAACTTCTTCCACATATACTTTCATCCCAGATTCCCTCAAACTTCCTCAGAACAATAAAACTCGTAACAACACAATTCTTATAACTTAAATGGATCAGATCACATTACTGTACTGCAAATGAATACAACAATTTTATTAAATGACAAACAAGCAGAAATAAGATAAGTTCTATTATGCAAGTGTATATACTGTTAGAAATGTAATCTACTAAAATTTAACAAGTAAAGACCAAAGGAAAAAGAACTTACAAAAAACTGTATTAGGAGTGATACAAAATATATTATATAAAACATCTAATATTTGAAACCATTCATGTGGAGAACAGAAAAAAACTTTTAAAGCTTTCAGAAAATGCCCTAGTTATAAAAATGTGGTTAGATTAAATAAAGTACAGAAACTTAACCAACATAAAACAATTTAGGGTCCACGCAAATTGCACCTGTGCCCCCCTACAGCAGTGCTGAACAAAGTGAACCAACTCACTATGAGGGCAAGAAATATAGGCTTGCATAGGCCTTAAGGCCGATAGCCTAGTACCAACAAATGAACCTGTTTAATAGTCACATAGATAAAGCGCTTTTGTCTATAAACTGGAGACTTCATTAGAATCTATTAAAAATGTCATTAGATGTTCTTATATAGTTACTTACAACCAATAAAGTCATTCTAACAATTATATTTTAAATGTTGAATAATATGTCATTTAAAGAAACAGGAATAAAACTCAGTACGATATATTTCACTACGTACAACTCACAATGTTGTTGTCTTTTGGCTTTTCCCGATTACAACTCACAATAACCTTACTAAAATATATAAAAGAAACATATATTTACTATTAATGATAAAATTATTCACAAGAACATAATATAAACCAATAGTAAAAAAACAGCAGACTTAGGCAAGGTTCCAGGTTCACATATATATTTAATAAAACACACAAGCACTTTCACCAAATGCTTCTTCAGGTGTGTTACAGAAAGTAACTAAAAACACCATATTTAACTGTTCAAGTTAAAATCACATGACTTAACATGCTACAGATTTAAAGGTTTATTCAGTAGTAGGCTTTAATCTAATCTAGCCTCCCTCAAAGAGGTTAACCTAAACCATATTTAATAAATAAAATAAAAATGTTAAAAATACTAAGACTCACATTCATACATCATACCATCTTCCCTAATTCAATTGACATATCTACATATTTTATCTACGTAATCGTCTAGTTTTGAGTATATGTCTCAAGGGCACATGGTCAATTAAGCCTGTGGCTGCTTCTGCTCTTAACCTCATAATCCACTGGGCTTCTAACTCTTCTGTTTTAATTCTCACATCCCCACCTCTCTTGTTTTCATAACTCATGGCTAGAACCATAAATTTAAATATAGACAGGTCATCTGTGTTACTGATGTGCTTAGTTAGCACATTAAACATACTCTTTTTCCGTATATGGTAAATATGTTCCCTAATTCTTTCCTTAAGCATCCTGTCAGTCTTCCCAACATAGATTTTGTGACAGATCTGACAGACTGCTAAATATATCACATGTGTATTCTCACATCTTGCACCAACCTTAAAATTATATAACACGCCTGTGTCTGGCTGTCTAAAACTTGTACCACTCACTATATATAAACAAGATGAGCATTTCCCACATGGTATGGTTCCCCTTTGCTTAACCATCCTGTTTTGGTCCCTAGGTATACAGAGACGTCTTTTTAATGATTTTTTGTTCCTAAAAGTGAATTGGGGTTCTGGATCCAAATACCTACATACCTGTTTATCTGTAGTCAAAATACTCCAGTTCCTTCTAATGATGTCTATATACTGTTTAATGTTCCTAGAGTAACTAAAAGATACTCAATTTATTATTATTCCCACTCGACCTATGTACCGTAGTGTCCTGTGCAGTCTCTGAAAACCAAGGTTTCGCCCTGGTTTGACTCAACTGGTAACATTAGTAATGTTTCTTTGAACCATGGTTTCATCATACCCTCTATCTGTCAGCCCAGCACTTGTGGTATTGACCTGTTGCTGAAAATCTTCATCCTTAACGTTGAGTCTAGACACTCTGTATATCTGATTCTGGTTCACGTTCAAGGGAATTCAGTGCTCATACATAGGTTTGCTACTAACACACAGGCAGAAACCGGAATGGTTAGTGCTGACAGACCTATTTGGTTCAACGATTGGATTAAGAGAGACATCCAGTTTCCTAACGGAGAAGCTAAGCAGTTGGCGGGTCGAGAATTCAAGTCCTTCAGTGATTCTTTAAAGGATTTTGAGTCCCTTTTATTTAAGGTACGTAATATTCAATGCGATAATCTTTTTCTTGAAGAGTCTTAAGAAAAAACACATACCTAAAGGGCTCAGAATCTTCAAATTTCCCAATGGTATGACTGTGGCAGACTGTAATACAGATTAACTTTTTGCAATGTTTGACCGCTTCAGTCTTGAGTTTATGGACTTTATTATCAGAACTAATAATAGGCGTATAAAAAATATGTTAGAAAAATTAGACAAACTTAATGATGTTTTAATTAATGATTTATTGTTCAGTGTTAACATGGCGAGTTATGAAACTGTTTTTGAAAAAGTGAAAAGAAATGTGAGTTTAACTTGGAAATGGAAAGTAAGAAATTAAGAGATGAGGCTTATTCTAAAAAGGAAGTGTACCTTTTACCAAAGTCTTTTTTATTTAATGTCAATGACCTCACTCAAAATAATAATGATAGGGGAAGGGGGATGGATGTTGAAGCACAAGGAAAATCTTTTCAGAATGATAATTATGACAATGTTTTTGAGCACCCCAATGAAGGCTATGACAACAATTATCCCCCCCCCCCCCCCCCCAAGGAGGTCAGAACGAATTGAGAATCAAAATAAACAAAAGGCTTTTTTAGGGTTTCAAAATCCCCCCAGGGAATACAGGGGAAGAACAAGGTTACAGAAGCAACCACAGATGATTCAAACTACTGATAGTAATGTAAACGTTACAGTAGTAGGTAATTGTTTTTCATGTGAAGGTTAGAATATTTTTAACTACACAGACTATGATGTCAACCTCACTTTTTTCTCAATTTTCAAAAAAGGTTTCAAATATGTCCCTAGTTTCAAGTTGGACATTGTAGATGTTATTACTGAGCTTAAATTATACACTAGGAAGTTCAATTTTAGAATTGTATTCAAAGGACAAGAAGTTATTACTCAGGCCTGTGGTATGAAGTAAAAGAGCTGTTATAACCCCCCATTACATCCTATAGTGTATTCTTTTGAAAAAGCTTGTGAATGTGATATACAAAGTGCACTTAATGGGACCACAAAAACAAAAAAAAATTTAATTTTAATAGGGATGAATGTCAATTGATGGAAAGGTTAAGGCAGGATAATTCAATAAGAATCATGAAGCCGGATAAGAGAGGTGGGGTCATTCTTTTTAACAGCATTGATTGCCAATCAACTTACTGAATTTTTTTCAGATACAGACAAATAACAGGTTGCTTCTCATAATGAAGTTTAAATTGCTCATAAAAAGATATAACTTTTTGTAGAAGATTTTTTATTCCAAAGAGCTATTTCTGAAGATTTATTGAATTTTTTGACATTACAACATCCGACCACACCTGTGGCGTTTGGCATTCCGAAGGTGCACAAGTCTGTTCAACAACCCCCTTCAGAGTTGTTATCTCTGCAAGATATAGTAGTACCTATTCATTAAGTGTTTTTTATTGACAGAATATTGAAAAACTCTATTAAGGATGTTGATTATTTACTTCTTGATTCTTGGGATTTTTTTGTCTAAATTTAAAAATGAATGGTATACTACGAATCGAGTTCTTAGTACAGTGGATGTAGCTGACTTGTTCACGTCAATTCCACACTGTGAAGGTTTGGAACTGTTTTATGAGGCCATTAGAGATTTAACTACTTTTAGTAATAGTATGATCAACTTCATTATGTCCACTATGGAATTTATTCTTTCTAACTACTACTTTTTGTTTGAAGGTGAACATTATAAACAAGTTCAAGGTGTCATGATTGGGGCTACTTGTGCCCCTATCTACGCTAATTTAGTTCTTTTCGCTTGGGAAAAGAAATATATTTTTGCCAGTCCCCTTAAGGAAGATTGGTTTGGATATTTTCGTTATTTGGACGATATTTTTATTGTTTGGAAATGTGGCGAAGAAAGAGCTAAAGAGTTGATTATGTTAACAAACTCTGTACATTTTTTAAATTTACTTCACAACATTCAGCAAACAGTATTAACTTTTTAGATGTACTCATTTCAAAGGATAATGATAAGGCTATTTTTGTATCTACTATTTTTAGGAAGACAACTTTTTCCAACACATATCTAGACTTCCACAGTTGTCACCCATACCACCATAAGAGAAATATATTTAGAGGACAACTTATTAGGACCACGAGAATGTGTTCCACTGAAGAACTGTTTATGAATAAAGTGGACTGTATTACCAACATGTTCAAGACAAGAGGGTACCCAGATGAAATACTATAACTTTTAAAGATAGAACAGATTTGTGGGGAACTAAATACAAACCCCTTTTCTGTAGTGGTTTGGCCATCACCAATGTTAGTTTCATTCCACATAATACTAGATTCAGTTTAAGTATGATCACTCCTTATGGTGAAGGTGAAAAGACTTTGAAATCGGGTCTATATTATATGAGCGAAAGTTCATATGAAAGAACACTGTAATGAGCAAAAATGACAGACATCGAACGTTATATTGTGGGGGGCTGTGCCCCCCACACCCCCCACTAAATATATATTCCAACTCCGAGATCGCACTACAGTTAGGAAAGGGCAAATATTCCTATCTTCACTGTACTGCGACCCCAGAAAAAGCGTTTTGATGCCCAGCATTTTTGCTCATTAGAGCGTCCGTTCATATGAACTTTCGCTCGTATAATATAGACCCTTTGAAGTCAATAATTAGGAAAAATTGGAATATTTTTAGGGGCAATTTAGAAATATTTAATTTGTTGGGACATGGTCCACAATTTGTGCAGAAAACAGGCAGGAATATAACATTTTTTATAGAGCATAACATTCCACAACGTCCCCTAGGGTTGACGGGCACATCAAGATGTGTGGTGTATGTAAGCAGTGTTCATTTATTTTAGATAGTGACACCATACAAGTCCAAGGTAGAACACTACCAGTTATGTTACAGAAAGGGAACTGTAACACTAGAGGACTAGTTTACATCACTGTTTGGCAGACCTGTAAACATTATTATGTAGGAAAAACAGAAAGGGCACTAAAATCTAGAATTTATTAACACCAGTATGCTATTTCCAGGTGTAATATTAAAAGTGCCCTGTATAAACGTACACTTACATGCCAGTAATTCTCAAACTTTAAATTTGGAATCTTGGAAGTAGTTCCCAGAAATCCCAGAGGTGGTTGGTGGGAGCTTAGTTTAGATTTAAGATAACTTTATTGGATTATAATGTTAAATGCTACTAATGCCCCCGGCCTTAATGAGCATTTCTCATTAGCACCAGTATTAAAAAGAAAAGCTTTAAAACTGTAATAGATACAAATATACATATATTTTTAGGGGCTTTTGTAATACATGGTTTTTAATCAAATTTTCTTCATGGATGTTTTTAAAATATTTTTTAAAAATATTTGGATTACATATAATGTATACTTTTTTGTAGTTAATTTATTGATTAATTAATGACTTGAGTTATTTAATGGTGACCTCACTTCCTTTTTACTTAGTTCTGATGATGTCCCAGAGTATTGATGAAGGGATGAAAGCGCTAAACTTTAATTTTATGGATTTATCACAATAAAATAACTTTTTATTGACTTATCACGGACTGGATGTGGAGCTTATTGTAAAGTCCTTGTTCAAGCACTGTTTATTTTAAATGTATTTTTCCTATAAAGTTTAGATTTAAATCCAGTTCTAGAATGTTCTACATGTCTATCACTACCCCTAGTGGGAACGTTTTTGATTTGCTACGAGATATAATGGGCCTAAACCAGGGATCTGTTACATTTTTCTGGATTTTGGGTATACCTACGAAAGTGGCCAATATTGGATGTTCTACTTCCACAAAATTATATATATCCTGTGAAATTCTATTTTCCAATAAAAACTCTTCCAGATATAAATCAATCTGACTCTGGGCAATGTTGACCTCATTTTTTGAAATTACTTCGTAGGTCCCTGTGCTATTCAAAATTTCATACATTCTGTTATAATATTCTCCACTATCATATAACACTACCCCTCCACTGTCATTACTAATTTGTTTCAAAATCTCCCATTCGTTGTTACTCAGATTATTCCTATACCAGTTATATTTGTGCTTTTCATGTAGTTCCTACAATTCTTTAGAAATAACCCTCTCCAATGTTAACCAAAGTCGAATGTAAAGGTGGTTTGAACTTAACTCATCATTAGTGTTGTGATTTAGCTGGTCCTTGAAATAAGTAGCTAAACTGAGCTTCCTTAAGTACAATTTCAATTCAACCAAAAGTGTCTTTAAATTAAATCCAATGGTTGGTACATACTTCATACCCTTCGAAAATAGGTCAAAGTGTTCCTTTTCAAGCTTCAGTGAGGTATAATTGTAAATGTTAAAACTACCCAGGGTGTATATTACCCCTTGATTTTGAATTATTTCTTCATTTTGCTGTCCATTCGGTACCGGCCCTAATAGGCTTCCATCCTGGGTCTTGTTTCTCCCAATAATTTATTTCCTTTCCTGACCTTCTCCTGTCCTGATGGTAATTCCCTTTCCTTTGGCTTCCCTGCCAAAAAAAAAAATATTATTATTAGCCCTATATTTTCCTTGCTGGTCATACAAATCTTGATTTTCATTTTGGTCATTTATCCTATAATATTCCTTAGGGTTATTTTTGCCTACACCCCCCTTAAAATTGTCCCTCTTCCAGAGGTAGACATTATTTGTTTTATAATGCCCTAAGTCTCTCATTTTTTTTGCACTTCAGCATAATCTAGTCACATTTCTTCTCAGTATATTCAAATTGCTTCCTATTCCTTCTTTCCCATTCAGGAAATAACAAATCATTAGTAATAGAAACATTTAACTTTTCCACTTCAGTTAGTATACATAGCTTTGAATCATTACATCTTATTAAAAATGTCATGTATTCAAAGCCAAACCCATCAATCATTTTGTTATATTCATTCTGTATTTCCTCAGTTAGTTCAATTCCCAATGGTTCCTTAAAGAACTTTATTCCCACAGGTACTATCCCAAGCTAAATACAGTGGTTTAAATAAGTGTTGTCCATATGCAAACTTTTAATTTTATCTAATTTCTTTTCCATTAAATAAAGCATGTCCTTCAGGGTACAAGATTCATTGTGTTCAAGCTGTTTCTTATGACTGTGTACATCAGGGTTACTAACAAACAGTTATTGTCCAAAAATTTCTCAATGGCAACGTGTGCTGCCTTTAACTTCTTCACCTGCACTCCATTTACATGTACATTGTATATTTACAAAGTTAGAAACAGTACCTGTAGTAATAGTATCCTTATCAGCAACAGCTGCATAGGTTCACTTTGGGACAGTTCTTTTTGGCTTAGCCCCATATTTTTCATATTCTTTAGCCTCCATATCATCCAGTCAAACAGATATTTTGTTCCTCTTCAGGATACTGTATAAAAATCGACAGCAGCAGCTCCAAGATTAACAGAAATTAAGCTAGTCCCCAGACTGGCACGTGCCAAATGCCATTATCCTGCTGGCCTGCTCCTTCCTCTAAAGTACCACCTTCGACTGAGGCATTTCCCACCCTCATTGGTTGTTGCTGGGATCTGGCCTGCGTCTCTGATTGGCTGCACACCTAAATCAATCTTGTCTATTACAGTGCAGAAACTTCTTAATTTTCTTATCAAATCTTGCAGATCTAACAATGAACTCAACTTGTTTTCAGAGATTAAAAACAACAGTAAAGTGTCCCTTTAATTACATCAGAAAATTGAAACAGAAAACATTTAAATGTAACACACTGTCATTTGACAATGAAATGATCACCCAGCCACATGACAAACCAAATGTACATGTGGAAATGTTTTGTGCAAAATTCCTAATAAGGAAAGAAATATGGCTTGAGTGCTGCATTGAGAAGTGCTGACATCCTGTGTATAACTGCAGACATAACTGTTGTCAGAAGTAAAATTAAAAATAGCTTACATGGAAGTAGACATCATGCCTAGTGCTTTCCTTCACAAATCAAGGAATTCTGACAAAAACTGTTTCAGTCATCCTAAATAAAATATTGGCATATGGACATGTTCCTGACTACTGACCTATGGCTCCAAGTCACAAAGGGAGGGAGAAGGGGTCTTATCAGACCCAAATAATTTTAGACCGGTCAGCCTGGCTTGTATTCTGTGTCATCATTTAGAGAGTCATAATGAATTTTTATTCAGAGTAACACAGGGAACATAACTTGTGCTGCTAGATATGGAACAGTGCAAGTTTTGTTAAGGGGAGATTTTGCCTTCTGAATCTTGTAACATTCAAAGTAATTTTCCAGACATTTCTAATGAGACCAACCAAGATCCCATCTGCTTAGGTGGTGAAATGAAAAAAAGGCTTCCACCACAACGAAAAGTTCACGGAAAAATTCTGTTAGGATACAAGCTTTAATAAAACGAAGAAATAAAAAGCACAAATTGTGCTGTTCAAGTTGCAGGTCAAACAGGATAAGCGCTTTCAGTTAAAAAACCTTCTTCAGATCCTAGTGTGCACACCTGACTTACTACTGTTAAAATAGAGATCCTTAATTGCTCAGCCAATCACATACAGCAGTCAGATACACGCCTTCCTTAAGCCTCCATTTAATTTCTTAATCAGGCTTCTGTCTTTCAAAATGGGCTTAATAGGAACTACTCTGTTAAGCCCTGGAAACAGATTAACTCTAAGGTTTATGATCCGTTTGGTTTCTTCCTTTTCAGTTTTGTTGACAATGTCTCATCCACGAAGGTTAGTAGTCACATTTGAGATCACCATAAAACTAAATGAACGCCCTGGATTTTCAGTTTGTGCATGATCTGCTTAGGTGGTGATAGCTCAGGTGGATGGGAAAGATCCCATGGTGCCTGTCGAAAAGAGTAGGAAAAATTCCCACTGCCTTGGCCAAATTTCCCTTTGTAGTGTACCACCTCAGGCCACCCCTGAAAAGAGGCTTCTAGTCTAGTGGACTTACCCAGTCAATGAAAAGGATAAATAAAATACGTAAATATTTCAACGAGTAAAACACTGGGTAAGCAACAAAACACAAGAAGTCAGGATGGTGTTTACCTGTCTGTCCCAAAAGGGGTTCCCATCAGTGTCTTACAGGGCTCTGTTCTGGGACTATTTTTTACAGAACTGTTCTTCTTGGAAGTAAAAATGTGAGGTAAGCTATGGATTACCAAATATACTGATGATTTCAAATGAGGTAACATAATTATTGCAGTAAAATATGCTAAAGTTCTTTAAGAAGGCCCACAAACAATATAGAGCTGGTGCAGTGATCTTGCCTTTTAACGTCAGTAAAGACAGCATCATGCAACTTGGCAAAAAGCACAAAAAGTCAGTTTCATAAAAATGTTACATCATCAATAAAGATCTTCTGGGTAGTAGCGCAACAATTTAACCGTGTGTGTGTGTGTGTGTGTGTGTGTGTGTGTGTGTGTGTGTGTGTGTATATATATATATATATATATGTGTGTGTGTATATCTATGTATATATATATATATATATATATATATATGTGTGTGTATATATATATATATATATATATATATATATATATATATATATATATATATATAATATGTAGTGTGTGTGGGTGCCCTGCATTTCATTTAAATGCATATCTGATGATATCTGTGTTATCAACCTCATTTGGTCGATAATCTGCAGATGGTCAACAGGTGCACTAGACTGACAAATCCCCAGGTAGGCAAATATTACCTTTCTCCAGGCAACCTCGAAATTAGTATAGTAAGAGGGGCTTGACCCTGCAAAAAACGATATTGTTTGTTTTGTTTGTTTTTTTTCTTTTTTTTTGAAAATTGCATGTGCTGAGGTTCTTTCTTGGTGTATGCATAGTAACTTGTCAATATTTTGTTGGTCGTCGGTTGACATATGAGTTGCTAAACTAAAGTGAATAATCCCACACATGCACACATACATACATGCGTATATACGTGTATGTGTGTGTGTGTAAAAATTGTATATATGCACGCGCACACACACACACACACACACACACACACACACACGCAGCTATATGTGTATGTATATGTACATGGATCTAGGACTATTGAACGAAAGTCCGAATCCACAATCACCGAACACACTTTAACAAAAACGCTTTCACCGAAAAAGCGCTTTCGTTAGTATGTTTAAAAAAAAATACATTACATTTACATTTTTGCAGGGGGGCAAACCTCCCTGCACCCCCCACACCCCCCCCACACACACACACACACACACACCATACTTTAATATTCTCACTCCAAGGTCGCACTACAGTGGGGAAAAGGGAATTTTCCCTTATCCCCACTGTAGTGCGATCTTCACAACAGGCATACTTACGTGAAAGTGCTTTCAGTGAAAAGCACTTTCACACAAGTATGCCCGGCCGAATCTGTTTTGGTGATGTTGCCGTTCAGGGATCCATATGGATCCCATGTACATATGCATACATACACACCAAAGTTAGGAAAGCACATTAGTTAATCCCTCCAATTATAAAGAACAGGTCTGGTCACTCCAGGAAGATCATTGTATCATTTTTATACCTAAATAATTCAGCCCATTATTGAGTAGTGCATTGCATTTGTAGCCTTTGAGCAACACATGTAAACTTCAAACAGTACAACTGTTCCTTACTAGAAAAATTATAGGGTTGAAAAATGTCTTATTCAGAGAGGCTTCAGGAGTTTGTCAGTATATTCTATATCTTGTAGGCTACTTAGAGGTGACCTCTGCCTGTCTACATGACATTGTTTGAATATCTGTGTTTAGAATGCACTGATGAAGGAGCTAATGATAAATCAAGGAATCCGATGTTAAATAACTTGTCTGTAATACAAAGAGTGGACATGTTTATTACACAACAGTTTCCAAGATCATGTATTAGACTTCCTGGAGAAGTGTGTACTACACAGTCTTGATGTATATTTGGGAAATAGAATATAGTTATCGTGGGGTTGCAACAGTCAGGTGTCTTGAAGGCCACTAGGTTATAAGCTTGACAGTCAAATCTATGAGCTTTTCAGCTGGGAAAATAGAGTTACATTTTAATATAGTGTCAAGCTTTTATATTTTACCACTCTGAAGGATTTCAGTTGCACATTTCTTAAAATGCTTCTGGATCATCTGAGGAGATTCACTGTGGCCTTGTACACCCTCAAAGACCCCTTATTTGTCTTTTGTTTATGTGTGACACTAGATTAGCTCTAGTGCTGTCAGCCTTTCTCTTATACCACACATGTTTCTTACATGGCAGCTGAGTAGTACAAAACACAGGAAAATTGGACTACGTGGGAAGGAAACCTTTCTTTGTTTACATATGAACTATTTTCTTTCTGTTAGGAAACATAGGGACTATATTAATGGCATGAGACCATCAGCATTCGGTCCATATTCTCAGATGATGCATGTTAGCGGTGGCCAGCCTTCATTGGGCATTATACAGTACCAGTTTGCTTCCCTGATAACCTGTAGTGTGGAGCATACTTGCCACCTTGCCTCATGAATAAAAAGGCTTTTGGTCAGCAGCCAGTGTCCAGCAAACCTGATTCCTCTCTGAACCCAACTAGCTGAGCTGCAAACTTGAATTAAATATGTGCATTAACAGATGGGCTTTGTAAGGCATGTGCTTAGAGAGTGATAGCAGAAATAAAAATATGTGCTTTGAGGATTACAGAAACTTAATCATTATAATTTTTCTTTTCATTGTAGCCTAAAGACCAACCAGTGCCAACAACTAAGAAGGAACCTACAGTTGATGCTGGAGATACTGGAAAATCAGTGGATATACACAAGGTCAAGGAGCTTACTGAAGACGTGGCTAAACAGGTAACTTGAAACAGAAATTGGTCTTACTTTCAGATTACGTCTGACACTCAGAAAGAAAACTTGGAATGGCTGCAGATACACGTTAAGGCTGTGAAGCCACTTGTTTGATGTCTGGAAAACTACAAGACTGTCTAATCTGCCTGAAGTTAACCTGTCCATCCAGCCATGCTGTGCAAGTCCATTTTTTCTTTATGATGACCACAAGAAATGTGCTCAGTTGAGAACCTCCAGGGGCATTCAGGAATATTATATTTGCAGGTGTTGCTGGAGGTCTTGCATTCATAGCCTGCTGTTTCCAGCTCAAAGAGCAGAGCCCAGTAGCTGTTATGTGTAGATCTCATGTTGGAGTTCTTTGACTCAGACTTTTTCCAAAAAGAGTAGCCCCACTGTATCAGTAGTCTAACTTCTGAAATAAGTGTGAGGAACCTTGTGGCACTGATGTTTCTGATAATGTGTCATATTGGACTGCCTGCATCATTATTTTACCTTCAGTAGCTTTGTATTGCTTTTATTAACAGCATATGTAGGTTTGTCTAAGTTAAACCACGAGTTCTCATTGTATGGTCTTGTAATGTTCCTTCTTTCATTACAAACATTTTTTTAATGTTTCAGGGTGACTTAGTCCGTAAATTGAAGAACCAGAAGGCAGAGAAGGCCCAAATTGAAGTTGAGGTTAAAAAACTCTTGGATCTGAAGAAGCAGCTGGCACATGCTGAAGGGAAACCCTTTTAACCTCCACCTCAGAAGGGGAAAAAACAATAAGCAAGCTACTTTGTGAATTTCCTTTCAAAAAGCACAAAATAGAACTGCTTACACTGGACACTTGACAAGGAGAGTGTGCACGCTACTATTCAGGAAAAAAATGAAATATATTATATATATGTATGTATGTGTGTGTGTGTGTGTGTGTGTGTGTGTGAATATATATATATATATATATATATATATATATATATATATATATTTTTTTTTTTTTTTTTGT
>NC_056743.1:879852505-879980005 GCF_019279795.1 Protopterus annectens | reverse complement strand
TGTCACATACCAGGTTAAGGTCCTTTGAGTGAGTGACCTGTATACCATTTGACTTGCAAATGTGCAGCATTCCCATTAAAGCAGGGCCAGAGACTATCTTATATGCCAGGCACAGGTCATCTCTGAGCAGTCTGTATGACAGAGTGAAGTGACAGTGAATTCAGCCTGTCCACATATGACCGGTGCAGGAAGCCCAGAATTTTCTTCGTAAGGAACTTGTGTGGTCTTTTAAATTGCTGCAGATGCTTGGAAGGGTACATACTAAAGGGAGCATTGTAGTCTATTATTGGCCTGATAAGGGAAGAGCACAGCAGGGGTCATAACCTCTTTTTTTCCTGGAGGCAATGCCTTTACTTATGAGATGAGCAATATAAAATACCCTTCTTACCACCGCAGAGACCTGGTGATTGAAGGTAAGAGTGTTGTCAAGCTGTGTGCCCAGATCTTGAAGGTAAGAGTGTTGTCAAGCTGTGTGCCCAGATCTCTCATCACTGAATGCATGATTAGGGTATTGTTAGTGATGTGGTAGTTTGCAGGAGCACCGCCCTTGTTGAAGGGAATGATGATGCATTTTTTTGCATTTACTTTAAGACCATGACTTTGGCACCAGTAATTAGTCTGTGTAAGTCCCTTTTGCCAGATGTTGACATGGTTTGGGGACTCAGTGACTGCTTCCAGATGTTCATCATGTTACACTGCCGCAGTCATCACACTTGGGTTATCCTGCCATCAGGCGGTCCCGCAGTCGGCCAGAGTTCCAAAGTCTTGGTCCAGCGTCGGTTGCTGTCACTTCTTCCCTGACGTCAGTGCGCCAGGGGTATATAAGAGGCATCCGACGCCATTTTCTTCAGTCTTTCTTGCCGTGCGGTGGCAGAAGCAGTTCGCATGTGCCAGTCGGCCAACTCCTGAGATTTTCAAATCGAATTTCAGACCGAAGTCTTCAATAAAGCTAAGTATCCCATTGGGGAACCTTTTCTTGCCTCAGTCCGATGTCAGAAAAAGTTAACAATTGCATTTCTTGTGGGAAGCAAATACCTCATAAGGACTTTCATTCTTATTGTATTCCTTGCCTAGGCCCAAACCACGACGTCACAGGTTGTCGGTTTTGTGCTAGGTTTAACAAACTAACTATAAAACGTCGGTTTGATTTCAGCCGACATTATTTTGGTAGGAAATTTAATTATACCATGCCGTCAGAGCAACCAACGACCGGAATGCATAAAAAAACGCAAAGATAAGGACAGGCAGCTGAGACCCAAACCAGACTCCGAGGCCTCTGCTAGGGCAGTCGCCGGTTCTCCGGTTTTCAGTGAAGCTCCTACACAGCCCCTGATGACCGCTGATTCAGAACCCCAGGCGGCATTCGATTCCCAAGAGGAGATTGCTAGTCCTCCACAACCTTTATCTTTAGGCCCTTCCGACTCCATGGCTGAAGGAGATTCCGGTGCAGTTGAAATGCCTTCAGTTGCAGAAGGTGTCTTCAGATCGACTACACTCACTAATAAATCCTATGCAAAGCTGAAAACTCCTTTAAAAGCAAAGAAGACTGTACAGCAGTCTCCAGTACAAGGCCCCATGCCTAAGAAACAGATGCTTAAGATGGCTGAAGACTTAATTACCCTAATCAGGGGTTCCCATCCCCCTCCTGATAAAAGGCCTAGACAAGAGGAGGACTACGCTTCCTCTGACCAAGTTTCAGTTTCCTCAGATTCTTCTGAGGAACAGGAATATTCTTTCCTCCCTTATGAAGACTCTGATGCTGAAGAGTCTATTCCTTCAACATCTCCCCCAGAAGACTACTTTATTGGGGAAACTTTACATACCATGAGGGAACATTTCCACTGTGAAGGCCAGGATTACTCTGATTCTAAGAAAAGGCTCCAAGAGTTCCTTTTACTACCCCAGCACAGACCACTTGCTATTCCACCAGTGTTAGACATTGTGGATGATGTTTATTCAGAATCTAGCCTTAACCCAGATTCACTACCTCCTGCAGCAGCCAAACCAGACAGATACAGAGTCCCTGACTCACACGAATTCCTATATAAAAGCCCTGTTGCTGACCCAGAAACCATTTCCCAGGGCCACAAAGGGGTTAAGGCCTCTATTGCTAAAAATCCTGTACCCTCTAAGAGGGATTCTAGAGCACTAGACAGATGGGGAAAGAAAATATATACCTCAGCTGCTCTAGCTGTGAGGGCCTTAAATTGCCAGTTTCACATGCTGAAATATCAACAATATTTGATGTCTCAATTAAAACAAAAAATGATCACACATACAGAGCAGCCTGATTACAAGGAAATGCAAGATTTGTTGCATGCAGCTGAACAAGTGGGAAAACATACTTTGCAATGTGGATTTGTTTCATTGGAAGCTTCTTGTAGAGCAGCAGTGACAGGGTCTGTCATACGTAGGCATGCTTGGTTAAAAGAACAAACTTTACCAGATCATGTAAAAGCAAAGTTATTGGATGCACCTTTACAGCAGGATGTTTTATTTGGTGTAAAAGCAGAAGAGGTTTTAAAGAAAATGGAGGATAAGGCAAAATCTATGCAGACGGTCAAGGATTTTTTTACAGGTTCAACCCCCTCGTTTCGACAGAAATTGGCCAACCAAAAACTGGTCCTTTCCAGCTTCTGACAGACCACAGAGGGGCAAATACAGACGCACAAGGGGCAGAGGTCAGTCATAAGGCTCTTACAAGCCTCGACAATGGGGTGCCATAACCCAGAAAGGAGGAGAAGACAGGTCTCAAACTAACAGAAGACAAACACAATGACTTACCCCTCAGACTGCCAAGCAAATCCCTCTTGGCAGCTCCCTTGGGAGGAAAGCTGACACTTTGCAGACAACTGGCGCATCATCACAAAAGACAAATGGGTCCTAAATATTGTATCTCAAGGATACAGATTCCACTTTCACACTTTACCAAGGATAAAAGGAATGCCAAACCTGCCACCAAATCAATGGGCAGAGGCTCAAAAACAAATTACAGCTCTCATGGACATGAGAGCCATTCAACAGGTTCCTACACAGGAGCAGGGACAAGGATTGTACTCAAGACTCTTTCTAGTTCCCCAAAAGGACAAAGATTGGAGACCCATTCTGGACCTCTCAATTCTAAACACATATCTCGAAGTACCCAAATTCAAGATGCTAACACTACAGCAACTTCTTCCCATGCTGGGCAAGAAGGCTTGGCTAGTAATGTTGGACCTCAAGGAGGCATACCTGCATGTCCCTATCAGACAAAATTGCA
This sequence comes from Protopterus annectens, assembly GCF_019279795.1. Classification (NCBI taxonomy): domain Eukaryota; kingdom Metazoa; phylum Chordata; order Ceratodontiformes; family Protopteridae; genus Protopterus; species Protopterus annectens. Next base: position 879,976,746 of record NC_056743.1, on the reverse strand, counting down.
GAAGATACCTCCGATTTATAGCAGGTTCAACCCATTACCAATTCTCTGCACTGCCCTTTGGCTTATCTACTGCACCCAGGGTCTTCACAAAATGCCTGGTACCAGTAATTGCATACTGCAGACAAAGAGGAATTCAATTATATCCATACCTGGACGACTGCCTTATTCAAGCAGAAAGCAAGGACATTCTTTTAAAGCATCTGGCGTTTGTCAAAAACTTATTAAGTTGCCTAGGGTACACAGTAAACGAAAAGAAGTCAAGACTAGTGCCCTCACAAGACATAATATTCCTGGGTGCCAGCTTAAATACAATGGCCCAGATGGCTTATCTCACGCCAGACAAGCAAGGACAACTGACTCAATACTTCAAAATTATGGCAACAAAGACCCAACTCCCTGCAAGAAAAATTCTGCAGGCCTTGGGGGATTCATGGCATCTTGCATACTACTAATACCATATGCAAAACTGCATATGAGGAAATTACAATGGTACCTGAAAAGCGTATGGACTCAACACAGCCACAGCTTGGAAACAATAATACCACTCATTCCCTGCCTTCAACAGGAGTTTCTATGGTGGGCTCAGGCATGACACCTCAACAAGGGTCAGCCTTTTACCTTACCCACAGCCAGGCAAACTATAACAACAGATGCATCTGATTATGCCTGGGGAGCACACATGGCAGGACAAGTGTATTCAGGGCAAATGGTCTGCAGATCAAAGGCATCTACATATCAATCATAAAGAGATGCTAGCTGTACAAAATGCCCTAACAGCTATCAAGGACCTCCTACATCCAGGACAACTACTAATAAAGACGGACAACACCACAGTGATGTGTACATAAACAAGCAAGGGGGCACACATTCCTACCCCCTATGCAGGCAAGCAATGACCTTGTGGAACACAGCACTGACCTACCAAGTTCAACTACAAGTGCAATTCCTGCCAGGAAAGAAAAACACATTGCCAGACTATCTAAGCAGAAACATCATAGATCCTCACGAGTGGAAACTAGATCCACAAGTATTCGCAATGATAACTCAAAAATGGGGGAGCCCAGACATAAATCTGTTTGCCTCCCCACAAAACTACCAACTACGGAAATTTTGCACAAGGACATATCACACACTAGCTTGGAAAGTGGACGCCCTCTCATTCATCTGGAAAACATTAACAGTGTATGCCTCTCCTCCACTGCCTCTTCTGGCAAAGGTGCTGCTGAAAGCCAGATTAGAGAGGCCACAAATGATACTCATTGCTCCAGACTGGCCATGCCAGCACTGGTATCCAATACTAAGGAACATGGCTCAAGGCCCACCATGGATTTTACCTCAAATTCCTCTCCTGCTCACTCAGCAAAACAATCAGATTCTACACAGCCAGCTCAAGACTTTAAATCTGGCTGCATGGCAAATTACCTAAACAACCGGTCAACACTTCTCTCTAAAGCTGTTTTGGATGTCATTCTGGAAGCCAGGAGGCCCAGCACCAGGAAAGCCTATTCAGACAAATGGAAAAAGATTCTGAGCCTGGAACCAGGCTAAAGGCCAGAATCCCCTTGTCCCAAATATTCCTCAGATTCTAGAATATTTAACTGAGATGTTGCACAAAGGACTTTCCTTTTCATCTATTAAGATCCACGCCTCAGCTATTTCAGCTCAATACAACACGGATCCTCCTATATTTTCACATCCATTACTAAGACAGTACCTCAGAGGGGCTAAGAACATAAGACCGCCCCGGAGAGCACCAACACCAACTTGGGATCGCAACTTTGTTTTGGAAAAACTTACACTACTGCCCTTTGAACCAGCTTTTACAGCTGATTTACAGTTTCTATCATGGAAAACTGCCCTGCTGCTAGCAATAACTTCAGCACAAAGAGTCTCAGAGCTACAGGCCCTAATGGCAATGGAGCCTTTCATAATTTTTCATCAAGACAGAGTCGCTTTATGAACTAACCCTTCCTTTATGCCAAAGGTGATATCCAGTGTGGCCCTAAACCAAACCATTCATTTGCCCACCTTTTATCCAAACCCCCAGAACAAAGGGGGAAAGGCTCCTATACTCTGGACATTCACAGGCAATTATGTTATTTGGATAAATCTAAGGCTTTCAGAAAATCTGACCAGCTCTTTGTATCCTGCAGGATCACAAGGAAAGGCTATCTCAAAACAGACCATTTCAAAATGGATAGGACATTGTATCCGTTTCTGCTACACACATCATGGGAAACCTGTACCTGGTAACATTAGGCCCCATTCCACCAGGGCCACAGCAACATCAACAGCCTTCCTCAGAGGGGTACCAACCAAGGATATTTTGGAGGCTGCAACTTGGAGTTCAGTGCACACCTTCACCAAGCACCATTACTTACCTCTATACTTTAAAACCAGAGCTGGCTTTGCCACTGCAGTTCTGCAGGGCCTACTAGCTTCTCCAAACCCTGTTTAATTCCACCGCCCATCCTTAGCTTTGGGATTCAACCCAAGTGTGATGACTGCAGCAGTGTAACACGATGAACATAGTACAGTTTTGTACCTACCATAAATGTAGATGTTCGAGTGTTCACACTGCTGCAGTCCAGGTTACCCTCCCTCCATCCCCTCTGACCTAGCTGAACTTTTCTATACCTTTCTATCCTGTACAACCTTTGTGGTGTATTTGCTTGTAACTGAAGGTATTCCTTTTATTCCTTATATGTTTTATTAGCAATATGTATTGCCTACCTACGTGGGGGCACCTGACATCTGGGGCAAGAAAAACTGAAGAAAATGGCGTTGGATGCCTCTTATATACCCCTAAATTAAATGAATCCAAAAGGCTACTAGCGGAATCACAAAGATGCTGGAGACGTGAATAAATTCCACACTTTTAATAAAGGTTTAGCACTTTCATCTAGTACAACTAGACTTCATCAGAACAGATGGATTCATTTTGTTTTGGTTGTAGTGGCTACTTGGACTCTCTTTTATTATATACCCCTAGCGCACTGATGTCAGGGAAGAAGCGACAGCAACCGATGCCAAACCAAGACTTTGGAACTCTGGCCGACTGTGGGACCGCCTGACGGCAGGATAACCCAAGTTATGGTAGATACAAAACTGTACTTTTGCAGTCGTCAGCAAACTTGGGCATCCACAGACCTTTAGTTTTTGCCCGGACTTCAGAGAAGTAGTTTCTAAACAATAGGGGTCCAAGAACCAAACTCTGTGGGACACCGCTGGTTACAGGTCTGCTAGAGGAGGTGGAGTCCCCTATTTTAACTCTGAGTTCTGTCATCGAGCCAGTTCCCAACCCTCCTGACAATATATGGGATGATATTCATCTTGGTGTGTTTATCAATGATGCCTGAGTGGGGGATTGTGTTGAAGGCATTGGTCACGTCCAGGTAGGTCATATGCACAGATTTGCCCCTGTCTAGGGCTTTGGTGACTATCTCGAAGAAGTCCACCAAGTTCAACAGACATGATCTCCCTTTGACTGGGTGGGGTCAAGCGTTTGGAGTTTTCCTATATCTTTGATGAGGTCCATGATGATTTGCAGATAAGGCTGGTTAAGCTAATGGGTCTATTGTTTCCAGGATCAGTGGATGCACCCCCTTTGTGCAAAGGGATGATGGTAGCTGTTCTCCATTTCTCTGGAACAAAGCCAGTGCTTGGGCTATGATTGAAAAGAGCACCTAGTAGTGTTGCTAACTTATGTTTCAACCTGTGCAGAACACAGCCTGGGATGTTATTTGGTCCCATGGAGGCTGTGTATTTGGCCTTGGAGAGGGCATTTAAGACCTGCTTCTTAGAGATGCTAGGTGGTGGACAGGTGTTGGGAATGCTTAAGGGGATATGTAGCGGGGACAGGGAGAGAAATTTTCACTGAACCTGTCAGCCAGCAGGTTTGCTATATCCACAGGTTCTGTATATGTAGTATCATTGATTACAAGTTCAGCACAAATTTGGGACTTTCCTTTGAGGTTACAAATGTAACTAAAAATACCTTATGGTTGTCCTTAGTTTGGGAAGTTAATTTGGATTCGTAGTTGACTTATGAGGACTTCACAAGGAGTCTTATTTGCTTGTTTTAGTGGAGAAGGGTGTATTTCCAGTTTTGAGAGTTTTCCTTCCTAGTCTTAGACAGCAGTTTCTTTCTGTTATTGTGTAACCTGTAATGACAGATGTCCACCAGGTAGATTTGATCTTCCTTGAAAATCTTACTTTGGTACTGTCAGGTATGGCAGAGTCAATACAATTGAACAGATGTTTGTAAAAAAAACATTGATGTATAACCCAGCATAGTTGTCCATTCCATCTTTGAGGGGAGAGGTTTTAAAGCTATTTATGCTGTCATGTAAGAGGTTTTAATTGGCCTTGGAAAAGCTTTTTATTTTGTATGCTTCTGGAGGGGGTGGCTGATGTTATCCGTACTTCTAATAAAAATGATTTGTGGTCAGACTTCACCAGGGAGGGCAGTACACTGTGAGTGGTATAACGGTCCCCTATATTGGTGAGCACCAGATCCAGGACATTTGAGCCCTAGTGGGGGTATCAGCCAACTGATCCAGGGCATTGGAGTTGATGAAATCCAGGAACCTCTGAGCAAGTGAGTTAGAAGACATATAATTTACCCAGTCAATGGAAGGTTAGTCAGAGTTGCCCAGAACCAGGGTGTTTGGTTGTACCATGATAGACTCGAGTAGTTTCAAGTAGGCTAAGTGGATGTTATGATTCGTGGAGGGGGTCCTATAGCTGGCAATGACTTTTATAGGGGTCTTACCAATAGTCATTTGCACCTGAATTAATTCCAGGGAATCATGCTGTGTAACCTATCTAGAGATATATTTATTTTTAATGAATAATGATACACCACTTCCTTTGGTTCTCACACCTTCAGTTTGTGGTCTTAACATGTGGAAAGCCAGGTAACATTTTATGTCTGGGGTTCTCTCCACAGCCTTAAACCAGGTCTCTTTGACTACACATATGTCAGCATCTTCCATGGTAAGGGCTGCTTCCAGTGAGTGCAGTTTCAGGTTTAGACTCCTAGCATTTAGCAGCATAACCTTGAGGTTGTTTTTTGAGGGTATTTTTTATTGTAAATTTTGTTCTTGTGGTATTGGCTAAAAAAGGCACTGTGGGGGTGCAAGAATCTTGGCCATTAACCAAAAACCCAGGGGTGACAGATGAAGACCATCTCTGGCAAAGCATTGGGGTCTGTCGACCATATCATCCCAGGCCAACCGATTCCAGATCCCCTCATAATAACACCAGAATCTTAGCCAATTGTTGACGTCAATCATTTTTTGTTTGTATTGCAGCATCATCGATGGTAATATGCTACTGACATACCTGTCTGAGATAAATAACCAGAGAGCTCAGTCATGTCTGTCTTCATATAGTACAGTGAGGTATGTTTCAAGTTGTTCACACCAACGTGGACTACGATGGAGTAGCAGTATGTGCTGCTGAGAGACTTGAGTGTGTGTGTGTGATGTGGCAGACCCTGGCTCCCGGCAGACAGCTGACCATGACCTTTTCCTTATCCAGCCTGGTGAGAGGGACATTTGCATGTCTCACAATAGTCACATATAACTAAGATGTTTGGTTTTGTGTTATGCCTTATGGGCTTCTCTGATGAGACACTAGTGTGTGGGATGTTGTGTACTATGTTCTACATGGGATATATTATGTGCAGCATGCTTGATTTTGGGAGGTCTCTGGTGTTTAGGTAAGCTACTGGTAAGGACCTCCACATGTGCGGGTTTATGTGTTGGTTTAGTTGGTGCAGGAGTTGTGTGCATGCTGACAACCTGTGTAGGGTCAGATGTACTGACTGGTGAGAGAGCCTGGATTCTAGGTTCTTAATATAGATGCCTCTCTCACATATTGAATTTGTGTGATCTAGAAGGAGTGGGTTATCATTGTACTTGAGGCAGTTTCTACATTGCCTTAGGATGCCACTGTGGGAAATTGTCTGTCCATAATGCTAGGTAAGTTTTAATATGGTCAGAAACAGGGAGAGGACAAGAAGGACCAGGTAAAATGGGAAACAGGAGAAGAGGTCTGAGGAGCTAGTGGGTAAGATCTGTAATGGTACCCCATGAGCTTAGTGAAGTGTACCACCTGTCAATGAGGCACACTCTTGAACTTACTGGTGGACCAATAGCTAAGTACTAAGTGAAAATTTATAGGCAGAAAAGTTTGTGCCTTTGACCACACGGGTAACCACTTTGGTGAGGCAGTGAGCAGTGGTGCATTTCGGGCAAATGCAGGGTTTATGTATCAAATGTAAGCAAACAGAATTTAACAGATTAACCAGTAAAAAGTGGGAGATTGGCATAATGGTTAAGGTGTTTACCTTACAGACACAAGGTGCAGGGTTTGATTCTCACATTGGGTAATTGGCTAGGCTTAAAATAGTCCACAAGGGCAGTTAGCCTAGTACTAATCTATGAATCAAAACTGAGCCCTGTTCCAGTAAACCTTCAATCAGATGAGTTACAGCTGCATGCACCTGACACGAGGATACAGGGGACCCCTCTCCAACAAAAGATAGTGTGGTTTTAGTGCTACAGTTTCCCAGACAGCTCTAGATTCAGCAGGTCTGAATCTAGCCTGTGCTACAGCAATCAAAGTGCATAAAACAGAAAAAATGCAGTTTAAATACTCAGTAGTACAGTGAGGAAATACAGTTCAAAGGTGCAGTACAGAACCAAAATAGTCAGCAATGTGATGCAGACCCATATATAGATACACACACACACACACACTAGCACATGCACTGTGTGTGTGTGTGTGTTTTTAATCAACCTTGGCTTCTTGCCCCTCCCTCAATTGACCCAGTTCATTCTCCTTTTCACTTGTCCACTATCTTGATACTGTCCTGTCAAGCAAGACTTCCCAGGCTTTGGTTACACAAGCAAAGGTCAAGAGCTAGAATTTTAGGTAGCCAGCTCACCACCCTGCTGTGCAGACATTGGGTGTCTGACTTTCCTCAAGCATGCTGCCTTTCATTCATGCTAATATCTACACATGGCCCTGTGCTTTTTTGATGGCAGCAACGGGATACCTCCAACCAACACTAGAGGCTGATTTTCCAGTACCTGATCAAGTACCCTTTCTTGGAACAGTAGAACAGATCAACAGCCTCAGTCCTTTTCCTCCCTGTCTTGCCTTTCATTGTCTGAATTATTAGTGAAATATTTAGTCATGCACATGACACCATACATCTGCACTTGTGGGTCTTTTCTTTTGTATTTTCCATTTCCAGATTTTATACAGAAACAGGCTGGCAGCATATGTAGAGAAGATTTCGTTTAGCAGAAAGTGGTTTTGCTCATTTTGATTTAGAATATTATCCATGGCAGTAATGTTCATGCGTATTCAGCTGTTAAGTTTGTTTTATTCTGCAGACCTTTTACAAAATCTGTCAAATATTACAATATTTCAGTATTAACAATGTAATGTTACTTAGTTGATCACTGCTGCATATATTGTTTCTTCCATTCCCACTTAGTTTCAGAGGTATGCTGTTTATCAGATCTTTAAATTGATATAAATTATTTTCTGTTACACACATGGAAACCTTTTTCCTGTTTAGGTTATCCTCCTGTTTTACATGAGCATAGACTGTGTATGACTCAGCAAATGTAGAAGCACACTTCCCTGGGAGAGTACCACCTCTTGAAAAGGAATGGCCGTCACAGTAGACAAGAGGTCCCCCGATGCCCTTCAGCATACCCTGCCTCTTGGTATGAAGACTTTATCTAAAGATCCATTGCTTGTGAGGTACATTACTAGATAAACTATGTTTTTGTTTTTGATGTGTATTTGGTGAGCCAGATACGTGAACAGGGAGATAATGCCACCCACCTCTTTCTGCTCTCACATTGTGGAGGATGACCCTACAAAGTAGTTTGACTGCCATAGACAAAGGGTTTATGCCTTTTTTTTTTCTCCATTGCAAGTGGAGACCCATAAGTAAGTTGCAGTGGATATTCTCTTCACATCATTTCATAGTCTTTTTTGTTTTTCCATTTAGTAAATTGGCATTATTCATATGGTTGCAGCAAAACTGATTTGCATTATACAGTGGAGCTTTTGAGTCTTGCTGACCTAGCTGGAACCAGGCAAAATGCATCCCATTACTGTGTTAAATCTTGTAGTTGCACAAATTATACTGTCTGTAAAATAATTTTTAAAATTGGCTTAAATATTTGATTGATCAAGCTTTCACAGCATGGCAGTCTAGTGTGTTGAGTTGCAGCATATTTGCCTAGTTGCCCATAATCTTAATCTTCCTTCTAGTTGCCCATAATCTAGAGTAATAATTTATTTATTTAGTATTTATTAAATAGGTAAATCCTGATGAAATAAGGGCAGTTTTTCAGGTGAGTTCTTGGCAGCCAGTGATGACTACAGTATTTCACTGTATGAAATGTAAATTTCCAATAATACATATGACAGCCTGTCACATTGCACAACTTTTCCTTCTTAGGTTTCTTACATACCAAATAAAAGTTGGCACCTTTTATTGTTGACTGCAGCATTTGTAATTAAGCCTGTTTATAGATTTTTTTGAAGATGCAGCTGTCTTAGAGTTGATTTTCTTCTCTGTTTTATTACATACTATGCTGTAATTATTTTTGGTTTGGGGTGTGTAAGGTTTATCATTCTTAAAAATCCATACCACATAGATGGAAAGAGCAGAGAATGTTTTCATCCTTCATTTTGTACAGGCACACATACACTACACAAATCTGTACATGTAGTGTGGATTGTTTGATTTTTTTTTAATCTGTTGTGCTTGAAGATTCTGAAAAGAACATTACTTTTGTTAGAATAACTAAAGAAATTTAATAACACTTGGCATTTAATAGTCTTAAATATATTTAAAAATGGGTATACCTAAATTCTTAGGATACAAATACGGTTTATACCTAACATTTTAGAAGGTCTGCTAGCTAAGAAAGGTCCATGTATTATGTTCCAAGCAGTGAAATGTGTGTTTTCTCCATTAACCCCTGGTCCACTCTGCATCACCACTTCACATTACGCTTACATTTCCCACACTGGTCCTTTTCTGTTTTTTTTTAATTTATTTGTGTTCACTGTCCCTCATTTGGAAGGCCTTCTCTCTTTGCACCTACATTGTCCCAGTACCGATGCAGGCCCCAGACTTTACAGAATGGCATTATCTGTACCTAGAGTTTTTCACTTTTTATAGTAGAATGTTGATAAAACTTGGCAAGGACATGAACATTGTTACTGATAAATAGTTTACACTCATCCTTGGGATCACTTAAGTGGCAGCTTTGTACTGTAGTCCAGTTTCTTGCCATTGATGGTGAAAATGTTGAGTGACTGCCTAGCCATCTGTCCTGAATGGCTGTTAATTGTTTTGTCTGTCTGCTGTACAGGTACATTTTCTAAGAGAGTTAGGCAATCAGCAAATTTGACTGATATCAAAACAAATCATCGCCGTGTTTCTGAAGAAGTTTAATGGTTGTAGTTCTAACACAACACTTGGAGCCAGTTGAGTCTCTTCTTCTGGAGAATTAGAAGCAACTAGAATACATGCATTTATTTGTAGTGCCACTACCTGAAAAGTAGTACTGAAAATTGCACCATTTATTTCAAACCTTTTGTCCCCAGAAGATTTCAGAGTACCAGTCACCCTAGCTGCTGAAACCATCAGTGCTTAGCCAATGTGTACTTCTTAATTTAAGTAAAGCTTTTACAGTGTAGACTATTTTTAAATGCAGCAAATGGCACTGTAGTTCAAGTTTATCATTTAGGTGTATTTTTGCATAATCAACATGCAGTCATACATGTGGAACACCGGACTGAAATGTACATTTATTTAAAAAAATGGGTTATCAGTGTTTTGAACATATTCTGTATTTTCCCAGTAAATGTCACCCTAATGTAAAAATAGTTCAGCCCAAGATGTAGTAAAGAGGTTAACTTAAAATACTATGTATGTTCTGATTTGTCCAAATAGTTTTACATACTTATAGGCACTGTCATCAGACCCCTAGTCTATTAGTCTGCTTGCTTGTTGCATCTTACACCTCTTCCCTTCTCCATGTTCTATTTGTGTCAGTTTCCACTGAATACTTCTACAGACCTGCATGTCACAACACTGCCATCTTGTTCCATAGGCTTCCTCCACCTTCATGGGAAGGCTAAAAATCTTCCATTTCCTTGCATATCATTTTCTTCTGCCACTCTTCAAATTTTAAGACTCTAGCCAGCAGCATCACCATTCCTTGAGCAGCATGTTAAGTCTGTATCACATTGACCTTGGTGCCTTCTTCACGCCATATTTACAGGAACAGTGTAATCAATTATTTATGTACAGCAGGTCATACTTTCCAGTCATCTTACTGGGTCTTCTTCGCACATTGTCCGTCACTTTGATGCCCTTTACTGTGTAAAGTTTCCAGATGAAACCGTACCAGCAAAGTGTGCAAGTGAAGAATGTCACCTGTATGCATGGAGTCTGCTAAATTTGTCATCATGTTGGTCTTTGCTACAGATCACCTGCAGTATAATTATATATGTATACGATGCTGACTCCTAGATCTTTTCCTCATTCATCAGTCCACTGCCTTTCTGCTGTACGTTACCTGTAGATATATATATATATATATATATATATATATATATATATATATATATATATATGTATGTGTGTAAGATCAATAAAAAGGCTGAAACATGCATGTCCACAGGTAGTGAAGATTGGCTTTATTGTCCTGAATGTAACCATAAAGACTTAAAAAGTGTAAAAAAAAAAAAAAAAAAAGTCATGGATATTCAGAAGCCATGTAGCTGAAACACTTGATACCCTTAAGAGGTTATTTGCATATATCCCATGGGCCTCCACTACAGGAAGTATAAGGTATCACATAGTGAAGTCTCAAGCTTTGTTGGGTTTTTCTTGCAATTTTTAGTGTTTTGTCTGTGTGCCCTTTGTACCCTTTAGGTTTTATAGTTTCCCAGTATGCATGATGGTATCACAGACCAGTATGTTTTACTCTTTCATCTGTGGAATTAATGGAACAAACGGCTGTCACCCTGCAGAGAGAAAAAGTAGATCTGTGTGGTAGCCAAAGGGAATGTTTAATTGTCGGTGAGGGAAACCAATGAAAGAATATTGCAAATAAAAAAAAATTAAACCACACAGCACAGTGACATGATCACTGCTGTCTGATACTGCCTTTACTTGTGGTGCAGTTATATGTATATCTTTATTAAATCATCAAATTTTAAATGGTAACATGGGATCTGGTGTTGTATGCTCCATCTGGTTTCAACCTTTGTGACTTCAGTTCCATCTGTGATCCAACACTGGCTAAGTCCAAAGTCTTTAGCTCACTTGACTCTGCCTCCCTTAACCATAACTCCCTGCTCCTCCTCTTTCAACTCCCCAAATCTAATTTGCTGCCATTCCGGTTTGCAGCTTGATCTTGGCTCTGCTCAGCATACTCTCTTTTCAAAATATCAGCGTAGTGGTAGTGGTGAAATTTTGCTGCCCCCTTACCCTCTCTTGTATCCTTTTTTGTTTACCTTTCATAGGTAGCTAGGTAGATATATTATTGTCATCCGCTGGTCTTTATGCCCTTTTTTTTTTCCAGGAGTTTGAGGTTTTTGTGTAGTGCGTGATTTGTATTTGTAATTATAAATGGCATAGTTTGTTGTGATATGGATAAAGGTTTTAAAAAGTGCATGTCTTGTGGGCTCAATTTGCCTTCCCTGGCCGCTAAAGTGCACTTACTGTTTGGGACTGGAGCATCTGGATTCAGAATGTTGCATTTCTGAAGAATTTGGTGCTAAGGCCATCAACGAGCATAGAGCTAAGTTGGCTTTAAAAAGGCTTCTACCATCAGGTTCTCCTTTTTTTTTTCCTTCTGTTTCTGGGGTGGCTTCTTCCTCTGCTCTGAATACTGGGTCTGTGATTTCCTGACAGCGAGATTCGGACCTCCCAAAGGGGTTCACAAGAGATTCTTTTTGTCATTGTCTTCTGGACTTACAGCCTTGGGCTGACCTGACTCTATGGTCCCATGATTTTTTGAGTCCCCCACGTGTCAATATTGATTGGTGCCAAAAACCAGCAAGGCTCCTTCTCTGACTCCGAGCTTCCCAAGCCCCTTCTTATTAAAGTGGCCCCTTCATGTAGGGCAGCCTCCCACTTTGCACTGTCCAACCCCAGAGCAGTCACGAGAGTCTTCCACATCTCCAACATGGTTCAGAATCTCTCCAGATCTGATCCAGCATGCAGAGTCATCTTCTTCCAAAAGACATTCTAAACCCTTTTTGATGGCATTTACTGCATCGCCAACAAGGTCGGTAGGCAGCATTAAAACCATTGAATTGGAGCAGCTGATGAGATCCTTTTTGCAAGCTCAGATGCAGTCGGGCTTTGCCCCTTTGAGTCCAGGTCCAGCACAAGGACTATTGGCTCTGTACTTCCAGCTTCCTCTTTCAGCCCCTTAGGATTTTAGGTCTTCAGGCTGGCTGAATTTCCACCCTCTGGGTCAGATCTGACAGTTTAGCTGTCATTGGCTCAATCCCTTTCCTCTGTCACTTCAACTCCAATCTATTCAGGGCACCCCCTCCCCTTTTTCATCAGTACCTGTAACATCAGATCTATGTCGTCAAAGCAGGACTTTCCTGGTCATTGTCGATGGTTCCTGCTTCAGGATCATTTATTCCACCCTCGACTTTGGCTTTGGAGAGTTCAGTACAGGTCTCAACATTGGGGCTAGGTGCCACTCCCTTGGCTCAGAGTTGCCTCTGGTACCCTCATGTCTGAGAGGCCAGCTTCTGCCTTAGCCTTCAGTGTTGTAGAGAGGATGTTCTCTTGGGAGAAGGGTCAGATTTCCCCAGCCAGCATCCTCTCCCCCTTTTCTTTCAGTACCTACAACCAGTTATCAGTCTGCTCTTTAACAGCCTACATCAGCCAGCTTCCAGTCTGTCCTGTGGTGAGGCTTCCTGACTTATTCCCTCCTGCCTGGGTTTGTCAAAATGTGAGGTTTTGAGAGAGAGTAAAAGTAGGAGGAAACACCTTGACTCATCAGAGGAGTCTCTCACTAAAGATACTGACCTCGAGGAAGAAGGAGGGTCTCCTAAGTCTCCGTTCAGTGACGCCTCTTTCTACAACTTATTGGAGCTACTCTCAGTGGGAAAGCTGGACCACCAAAGCTCCCTTTCCAGAGGAACCAGTATTTCTGGAGGCCTTTGGGATAGGCCCATCTACACCTTGGTGGTTCCACCTCCGGATGCCCTTATAGATCTTTTATCCTAGAGGGTGTGGAAGGAGCCCGACACAGTTGAGCACATTCTCAAGAAAGCAGATAAAGTTCTCACTTCCCCCAAGGACAGGCTGCATTGGAGTAAGGGTCTGAGCATTGATGCCATTGTGGTGGTGGCAGCCTCCAAGAAGGAGATGTCTGAGGAGAGCTCCTTGATTCATCCCCCAAACAGGGAGTCTTGAGTGTTGGACCATTTAGGGATGCATTCTTATGCCTCAGCCACTTTCTCACTGAAAACTCTTAAATATGGGACCTAGTGTCTGAAGTGCCAAGAACTCTCAAGATGCAGCAATCTCCAAAAACACGGAAGACTCTGAAGACTCATTTGTCTACCCTGGTTTCCAAAAACAATGTTTCTATGAGGCTTATCTCAAATGCAGCTGATGAGTCATCTTGGGCAGCTGACACCTGTATTGCCATGCGGCACCATGCTTGGATGTGTTTATGTAACTTTGTGGATTGTTTCAAGACTTAATTATTGCCCCTTTTGACAGGTCCTCCTTATTTGGGCCAAAGTTAAAAATACTCTGACGAGGAGTGAACAGGATGGGAAGAACACTGTGTGCCACTTCAGTACACTTTACTACCCCCTCAGCAGACCTTTTCAAGGAATCAGAAGGGGTAAGCTTCTGTTCTTCAGAAAGTCACAGCACTTTGCCCAGGATGCTCCTCCAGATTCATCCGGAAGACTGTGGGGGGATCATAATGTGTGTCATGTGCAGGGCAGAGGCAGTCCACAGAATCGTGGCTTCTGAGGGACTTTCTCCAGCAGGCCCTTTCAACGATCTTGAAAGGTTGCCCGGTTGCTGTTCTCTGGAGGCAATTGGAGTCATCTGACTCTCAACCCAAAAGTTTGGCAAGCCATCACCTCAGATGCCTGTGTGCTTGAGAGTCTTTTCCAGAGGTTATTACATTCCCTTCTTAAAAGTTCCAAATTGTCACCCAAAACCATCTCCCAGATGTGCCACCCCATTAGAGACTATATGCAACTGTAGAGAATCACAAGCTGCTTGTAAATAGTCATTCAGGAGGCACCACCAGACTAGAAAGGATCTGGATCTATTCCAGGTTCTTTAGTTCCAGAGAAAATGAAGGACCTCAGACCAGTTTTTGATTTAAGCAAGCTAAATCAGTTCATGAAAAAGACCAAGTTCTGGATGATCACAGTGCAGTCCATCTGACCTGTTCTGAGAAAGGACAATTAGGACGCCTACCATCATATCAGTAGGTTTCTGCACTTCTGGTGAGGGGCCAGTCATTACCAGTTCAGGACCCTGCTGTTTGATCTCACCACAGCCCCTCTGAGTGTTTACCAAGTGCATGGCAATGGTTGCGGCCTGGTTCTGGCTGCAGGGATTTCAGATCTTTCTGTACCTGGATGATTGGCACCTCACTGCCCCTGCAAGGGCACTGTTGTTGTGTAACACTTTAGGCATTTCAACCAGTTATCCAAAATTGAGCCTTTAGCCAGTACAAATTTTAGAATTCATGTCATTTAGACACAATCAACTCAATCGCCAGGCATCCGAATTTCAGTGTTTTCAACCTTCAGGCCCTGTCAGTGCTAGCAACTCTGAAGGCTCCAACACTGGGTTATATGGTAGCATTATTAGTGTTGGATGTTCTTCGTCTTCCATTGCTGCAGTCCTGACTATTGGGTATAGTCCCCAGGGTACTCGCCATATCCTCAGTTTTTGCCGCATGGTCCGATGCAGAAGCAGTTTTGCGAGTGCAGGTTGGCGTTCTGAAATATTTCGAGTTTCAGACCGAAACAGAGTTGGGAACATTTTGGTTTTTCTTGCCTCAGTATTTTACCGGATGTCAGAAAAAGTGAATAACTGTATTTCTTGTGGGAAACAGATACCTCATAGGGATTATCATACCTTGTGTATACCTTGTTTAGGGCCTGAGCACGACGTTGTTGGTTGCCGCTCTTGTGCTAGGTTTAACAAACGCACTATTAAGAGGAGGTTAGACTGTGCCAGGTTAGTGTTTGGGAAGCAATTATAAAATGCCGCCGGATGCTCCCGACGCCCGCCTCCAAGAAGAAGCAAGGATAAAACAGTGAAGCCTAGGGTTGATGAACCGCAGTCCCGGACGTCGGTTCTTTAGAAGGCTCAGTGGAGCCGGAGGTTTTGCCAGGAGTTTCCATGGAGTCCCAGGCAGAAACTATACTATTACAGGATGTGCCTTCTCAGGAGGTAGGCCAGGCTGAGGGGCTTCTCAGGTGACTGTTCTTCCCTCTCTTCCTAAGGTAGTTAGAGCCTCTCCTTCTGTTGCCAAAACTTCTTTGAGAGGTAGGCCTAGTTCAGCTTCAGTGGGGGCTTCTCCTAGCATTTCAGGTTCTGTACCTAAGAAGCATATGCTTAAAATGGCAGAAGATTTGATTACTATGATTAGAGGTTCTATGCCCCGCCTGATAAGAGGCCTAGGGTGGAACCGAGTTTGATAGTTTTGAACAGTGTTCAGAGGCTTCAGAATCTTCTGTGGAAGATATGCAGGAGTATCCTACTTATTCTGATTCTGATGTGGATGACTCCACTCCTACAGCGATTTCTCATTTTCAGAGACTCTGCATTCCATGAGGGAGCACTTTAAATGGGAAGGCCAGGATTACTCTGATTCCAGGAAAAGGCTTAGGAATTTTTGTTTTACCCCAGCATAGGCCTTTAGCTATTCCTCCTGTGTTCAATGTGGTGGAAGATGTTTTTGCAGAGGCTTCCCTGAACCCTGACTCTTTGCCTCCTGCTCCTGTTAAGCCTGATAGGTACTATAGGGTGCCCGAAGCTCATAAATATTTGTTTAAGAGTCCTAGGGCAGACCCAGAAACTATTTCTCAAGGGCCTAAGGGTGTAAAGGCTTCTGTGGTTAAAAATCCTGTTCCCACTGATAAAGAGGCAAGGGCTTTGGATAGGTGGGGAAAGAAAGTGTATACTTCTTCCACTCTAGCCATGAGAGCATTGAATTGTCAGTTTCACATGCTTAAATATCAGAATTATCTCCTTTCACAATTGAAATCTAAGGTGGATGCTTTGGCGGAAGGTATTGAGTGTAAAGAGTTGCTGGATTTGGTTCACGTGTCTGAACAAGTGGGTAAGCATTCTTTGCAATGTGGTTTTGATGCTGTACAGGCTTCCTCGAGGGTGGCTGCTACCAGTTCTGTTCTTCGCAGGCATGCTTGGTTGAAGGATCAGAATTTAGCTGAGCATGTTAAGACAAGGATTTTGGATGCTCCTTTACAGTCTGATGTGTTGTTTGGATCGCCTGTGGAAGCAGTCTTAAAGAAAATGGAGGACAAAGCTAAGTCTATGCAAACTGTTAAAGATTTTTTGCAGGTGCAGCCACCAAAGTTTAGTAGAAATTGGCCTGCTAAGGGGTGGACATATCCTGCTTATGATTCCCAGTCTAGGGGTGGTAGGGGCAGGGCTCAAGGTTCTTTTAGGCCTAGAACAGGAGTTCACCTGCTCAGACTTCTGGTGAGGGCAGGGGTCAGTCCTTTCAGAACAAACCCAATGACCTGTCTTTTCAGCTGCCAGCAGATTCATGTTTAGACTGTCTTTTCAAAGAAAATTGATTTAATTACTCAAGACAAATGGGTGTTGGATATCATTCACCACGGTTACAGACACAAAGAAAAGAGGCTCACAAGCAAGTTTCTCAGTTACTTCACATAGGGGCCATTCAGCCAGTCCCTGTATGTTCCTTGTACCAAAGAAGGGGAACACGTGGAGACCAATTTTGACTTATCTCTCCTCAACACGCAACAGCTTTTACCTCTGCTGGGCAAAGATCACTGGATGGTAACTTTAGATCTCAAGGAAGCTTACCTTCATGTGCCTATAAGGCTAAGTTGCAGGAAGTATCTGGGAAATTCTCATTATCAGTTCTCTGCATTGCCCAAGGTTCTGGCTCCAGTCAGGCTTCAAGGAATTCAAATCTATCCTTACTTGGACGACTGTCTGATTCTGGCTCAAGAAAAGGAAGACCTTCTACAGCATCTGGAATATGTTATAGCAGTGCTAAGATGTCTAGGGTATTCTGTGAGCGAAATAAAGTCCAGTCTAGTACCCTCTCAAGACATGTGCTTTCTGGGTGTGAGACTGAATACAGCAGCCCAGATGGCCTTTTAACCCCGGACAAACAAAAGAGTCTGTCACTTTACTTCCATCAACTATCTCACCAGTCTGCAAGGACAGTCCTTCAAGCATTAGGGTTCATGGCATCTTGTATTCTGGTACTTCCCAATGCCAAACTGCATATGAGGAAGCTACAATGGTATCTCAAAATGTATGGACACAGCACTGCCAGGATTTGGACACTGTCATTCAAATAATACCTTGCCTTCAAAAGAATTCTTGTGGTGGGCTCAGGAATGTCACCTAAACAAGGGACTCTAAGTCAGATCTTGGAGCTCATCTAAATGGAAAGTGGATACAAGACAAGTGGCCTGCCAGACTACAGCATCTACATATCAACATGAAAGAGATGTTAGCAGTCCAGTTTGCATTAATGGCTTTCAAGGAGTTACTTCTTCCAGGGCAGGTGTTGATTCTAACAGACAACACAACTGTCATGTGGTACATCAACACACATTCTTATCCTCTATGCAGGCAAGCAATGATTTTATGGGAGAGCCAGCCTGCAATTAACTCTTCAGGCAAGGTTTCTGCCAGGAGCACAGAACTCCTTAGCAGATGTGTTAAGCAGACAAATCATGGATCCCCGAAACTGGATCTTCATGTATTTCAGAAACTGACAGTGTCATGGGGAACTCCAGACATAGATCTGTTCGCTTCTCCACTAAACCACCAGCTGCCAAAGTATTGCACAAAGGGGTTTCATCACACAGCTTGGAAAGTGGATGCTCTGTCTTTCAGTTGGAAAAACCTTCATGTGTATGCCTTTCCACCTCTGCCTCTTCTTCCAAAGGTACTCTTAAAGGTCAGACAAGACAGGCCAAGGATGATTTTGATAGCTCCAGATTGGCCTCGGCAACACTGGTACCCACTACTACGGAGTCTGGTAAAGAAGCCTCCATGGCCTTTACCTCTCATCTGTTATCTCAGAAGGACGGTCATCTGCTCAATGTCAAGCTTCACTCTCTTCATCTAACAGCCTGGCATATTCTGTGTTGAAACACAGCAGGTCTCAACTTCCTCAACAAGTTTTAAATGTGATTATGGAAGCTAGAAGGCCTAGTACAAGGAGAGTGTAAAATGGAAGAGATTTTTATTTTGGAGTACAGCAAAGAATTTGGATATTTCTGAGCCTAATTTGAGTGTGGCTCTTCAATATCTTACTGAATTATTGGACAAAGGTTTGTCCTTCTCTTCTATTAAGATTCATGCTGCAGCAATTTCAGCTCACTATGATTGTGACCCACCTTTGTTTTCGCATCCTTTGTTCAAGCAGTTTCTTAGAGGGGCAAAGAATATAAGACTCCTACTCCTGCTTGGGATCTCAATTTTGTGTTGGAAAAACTTACTCTACAACCTTTTGAGCCTGCAGCTACTGCTGAATTGAAATACTTGTCATGGAAGACTGCTTTTCTGTTGGCTATTACTTCTGCAAGAAGGGTGTCTGAGTTGCAGGCCCTTATGTCAGTACAGCCTTTTGATTTTCCATAAGGATAGGTATCATTTTTATGCCTAAGGTGGTTTCTAGTGTGGCTTTAAACCAAACTATTCATTTGCCTTTTGCAGACCTCAAAATGGAAAAGATTTTGCACACTTTAGATGTACACAGGCAATTTATTTAAGCAGGACTAAGGATTTTAGGCAGTCTCAGCAATTGTTTGTTTCTTTTGCTTTGAGTTCAAAACAAACTATTTCTAGGTGGATTGGCTTTGCATTGCATTTTGTTATTCCCATCATGGCAAGGAGATTCCAGCTGGGATTAGGCCTCATTCCACTAGGGCTACTGCCACTTCAACAGCATTTCTAAGGCAACTAAGGATATTTTGGAAGCAGCTACTTGGAGTTCAGTGCATACTTTCTCTAAGCATTATCACCTTCCTATCTACTCTAAGTCTAGGGCTGGTTTTGGCACAGCTGTTTTGCAAGGCATGTTGTCAGCTCCTGCTTCCTTATGATTTGCCAGCCTCCCTTACCTCTGCGACTGCAGCAATGGAACCTCCTTCCCTCTGTATTTAGGGGTGGTTGTGTAGGTGAGTTTACATGCTTATATTTTTGTATATATTGTTGTATATATTGTACATGTTTTTGGTGCAGTTTTTGGGACTTGTCTTTAGGGTCTTCTGAGGATATGACGCCGGGTCATGCTATTGAGTACCCTGGACGCCTGACGTCAGTTATGCGAGCAATGGAATCAAACTGTACTTTCCTTTAGCCAGATATGACGTAAGGGTTCTACAATGTACTCTGGCTGCTCAGTGGTCCTTCCTTATTTATCCCTTGGATTTTCTAGTATGATTAAAGAAGGTGTGTGACAGACAGATTCAGTGGTGATTAGTTTCCTTTGGTAAAGAAGTGGGGACCATTTATGATTCCTTCTAACACTGCCACGATCACCACAGATGCCTCCCTCATGGGATAGGGTTGCATTTTGAAGGGTGGATAGGTCAAGGGTCCTGGTCATCCGCAGAGCCCCATATTCACTTCTGTGCTGTGGAGATGAGAGCACTCCTTGCATTGCAGGCCTTTCAGGATGCCCAGGGGTGTGATTTCAATACAGATGGACAATAAGTCTGTTGTCTGGTATGTGAACAAACAGGGAAAAACACATTCTTATCCTCTCTTTCAAAGGGCCGTGAAGGTTTGGCAATGAGAGTTTACTTCTCAGTGGTTTCTGGTGGCAAAGCGCATCCCAGGGAAGTTCAACGTTCTGTCCGACAGCCTCGGCAGGAGCATTCTTTTGCCTCACGAGTGGTCCCTAAAACTGAAGGTTGCCTCTTGGATTTTTTGAAATCGGGGAACTCCATGTTGTAACCTATTTGCCTCCCCATCCAACACCAAGAGTAGCAGCTGTTATGCCATTGTTCCTCCTCGGTGACAGTCACCAGGGATGCTCTGGTGATTGCATGGCTCCCAGGGCTTTATGCTTATACTCCAGTTCCAGCTTTCTCCAGAAAGCACCCCGCTGCAGAGCTACAGTGATCCCCATTGCCAACTTTTGGCATAGTTGTGTGTGGTTTCTGTTACTTTGGCCTGTTCTTAAGTAAAAGCTCCCCCCAGAGTACTGGGTCCCATTCCAGATCTCATTTCTCATCCAGTAGGCCTGGATCCCCCAACCTTCAGCCCCTCAAGATAACTGCATGGTTCTTCCAGTTCCTTTGATGGCAAGAAATCCCACACTTTTGCAGGCTGTGGTTCATACGTTATCTTCTGAAAAGCAATCTGTTAGGAAAGTCAATTCCAGTAAATGGAGGAGTTTGTTATGAGGACGGAATCTAGAGGTCTGGAGCCTGTCTCTGCATCTTTAGAGTCTGTTTTGAATTTTCATATTGAATTGTTTCAGTCCAGTTCTAGCTTCTTTACAATTAAAGCTCAATGCTTGGCTTTTTCTAATTTTCATGTTGGCAAGGATAATGTGCCTCTGGTCTCCTTCAAGATTTCTAAAGCGTTGCTCAAGAGTACCTTTTTGCTACGTCCACCAGTGCAGGATCTTGTCCGTCCCTAGGATTTATCTTTTGTCGTGCAGGCCCCCTATTTAAAACTTTAGCTTCCTCTGATTTGAAGGTCTTAACCTTGGAAAACTTTATTTTTGGTAACTATTACTTCCACAAGGAGAGTTTCTGAGTTACAAGTTCTTGACTGTTCACCATCCTTATTTGATGTTCCACAAAGACATGGTTTCTATTTGTAAGAAGCCTTCTTTTCTGCTTAAGGTGGCTTCGGAGAGTAACATTAACAGTTCTGTTTATTTGCTTGTCTTTTTCCCCAATTTTTCTAATAAAGGTGAATATCCTTTACACTGCTTGGGTGTTCATAGAAAATGGATATTCTATTTGGACTATACCAAAGCTTTTAGAAAATCCAGTCAGTTATATATCTCCTCTTCAAAATCCAGGCCAAGTTCACCTGTGTCTAAAGTGACTTTATCCAAGTGGCTTTCATATTTTGTTTACATATTCTTTGAAAGGCAAGTCCCTTCCTCATGAGGCTAAAGATCCTTTAACAAGAGCATTGGCTTCTGTGGCGAGAGTATCAATGGATTAAGTTTGCGCAGCTGCTTCTTGGTTGGGTCAGCACTGTTTTGTGTCTCATTACAAGCTGGATATCCAATCTAGATCCAGGGCTTCCTATGGCTCCACTGTGTTGTGGAATATCCTTCCTTAGTTTCACCCAAAGAAAAAACAGGATTAAAAACCAAACTTGAACAACCAAAAAACAAGTGGTAACAACACGGAAACAATCCATGAATAAAGATTTATTGTAAGCGCTTTCATGCACTTCTCCTCAGTGCACTGAGGAGAAGTGCATGAAAGCGCTTACAATAAATCTTTATACGTGGATTGTTTCCGTGTTGTTACCACTTGTTTTTTTGTTTTTTTTTTTAGTTTCACCCAAGACATTTTTCATTGCTGGAGACTTTATCCCATAGGTTGAAGGCAGACTGAGCAGATAACATCTCATACAAAAGCTATGTATTTACCATAATGACAGATCTGTGTTGTCCGTCTACATCTGGCTCAACCATTCTGCCCTCCTGCCCCCCCACCTTCTTGTTCATCTTGCGAGTCTTGCCTGCTGAGATGACCAGACGTATGAGGTCATTTGCTCCTACTGTGTGGAGTCTTGCATTCTCGATTTTCATAATCCATTTTTTGAATGTACACTTCCAGAATTATATATATATATATATATATATATATATATATATATATATATATATATTTTTTTTTCCATAATGGTTCTTTCATGGGGCGGACTCAGTCTGAGGAGTTGAATGAGGATTTCTGAGTCATGCGTAAGGGAGGCAGAGCTAAGTGGACTAAATACTTTGGCTTGTGTCAGATCTGAAGTCCAACAGGTTGAACCAGACAGAGACAGACAAGCAAGAATCCATCATTATTGTTAGGTACATAACTTTTGTTTTACATACACTGATAGAAAACAAATCCTAGTAACAGTTTCCATTACTGCCACGCAGTTTACATAGGTTTTCTTTTTCATTCACTCCATTACATTGCGCAGTTCTTGCATTCTCGTAAACCTCAGTCCTCCTCCTAAACTCCTTTGCTTGCATTCTTCCCACAAATTCTGTTTAGTTCTAAAAAAAAAAAAAAAAAAAAAAAGTGCCCCTTTCCTTTTCCAAACCTCACACCTCCAGTTCTTTTCTCTCCTTTACAGGATTAAATACTTCAATTACAGTCTGTTTAGATTTTTATTTACATTTTCGAGTAATTGCTTTTTTAGCAGCCAGGTAGCATTACATTTAGTGGCCTTACTATATCTAGGCAATTCAGATCATGTATTACAGCTCATTAGAATCGTTTCCTTCGTTACAACCATTTTTTCTTCCATTTTCATAAAATACCCTATAGGGAATTGTTAAAATCCAACAACTTGTTGCATTCCCAAAAATGTTCCCACTTACCTTTATCTTCCCCATCACATTTACTTGGGGTGTAAAAATACCTGTGCAAGTGCTCCCATTCAAAAATTGTAAACATAATTAATTTTATTTCATACTCCTACTGTTAATTTGTAAAATCATTCCATTCTCTTTTCCCAATCTTCTGTAATCTGTTGATTGATTCCTGTACTTATCGTACAGTATTTTATCTGCTCTACTAATTATCCCCCCTTTAACAGCATTTTATCTTCTAGACTGAAATAAAAAGCTCTACTGGAAGTGATCTTTCACTTGGCCCTCCCCTATCCTTTTTTTGCTTATGCTGTTTTATCAGTCGATATAAAAGGCAATCTCTAACCTGTAGTCCAAACTTCTGATTAGACTCATCCCAGTCTATTACCTTTCCCTCCAGAGTTTATTTGCCCTCACTACCTTCTTCCAGGAAATTCCAGCCCCCTCCTGTTGCTTTTCCTGTACCCCTAGCAGTAGTTATCCCTATTGATAAAATATTTCTCCATTCTTGTAGTAGTATTGATGTTCATCATGTTTCACTGTTGCAGTCATTACACTTGGGTTATCCTGCTGGCAGGCTACCCGCAGTCGGCCTGAATTCCAAAGTCTAGGTCCGGTGTCGGTTGCTGTCGCCTCTTCCCTGACGTCAGTGCGCCAGGGGTATAAAAAATGCAGCTGACGCCATTTTCTTCCGGCTTTCTTGCCATGTGGTGCCCGAAGCAAAAGCAGTTCGCAAGTGCCGGTTGGCCGACTCCTGAGATTTTCGAAATCAAATTTCAGATCCGAAGTCTTCAATAAAGCTAAGTCCCCCTTTGGGGAAACTTTTTTCTTGCTCCAGACCGATGTCAGAAAAAGTTAACAATTGTATTTCTTGTGGAAGCAAATACCTCATAAGGATTTTCATTCTTACTGTATTCCTTGCCTAGGCCCTGATCATAATGTTGCTAGCTGTCAGTTTTGTGCTAGATTTAACCAACGCACTATTGAGCGTCGGTTCGATTTTGCCTTTCATTACTTTGGCCGAAGATTCAATTATATAATGCCGTCTGAACAGTCGACGACCAGAGTTTATAAAAAACGCAAGGAAAAAAGAAAAGGACAGGCATCCAAGGTCCAAAACCCACGATGAGGCTTCTGCTAAGCCAGTTGCTGGTTCGCCGGTTCTCCGTGAGGTGCTTTCACAGCCCCTGGCGCCCACTACCTCAGAGCCACAGGCCACTGATGACTCCCACGTGGAGCCAGCTAGGCCTCTGGATACTCAAGGTATTGGACACTCGGAAACTATTCCCTCAGATGGGTCCGGAGCCGCTTAGCAGGCTTCGGCTTCTGAGGGTGTTTTCAGACCTACACAGTTATATGTAAAGCCTACTACAGCTTCCAAAGCAAAGACTAAAGCAGTTCTAAAGACAAAGAAACAAGTGCAGCATTCTCCTGGACAAGCTACCATACCTAAAAAGCAGATGCTCAAAATGGCCGAAGACCTAATTACCTTGATCAGGGGTTCCCATCCCCCTCCTGACAAGAGGCCTAGGCAAGAGACAGAATATGAATCTTCAGATCAGGTTTCCATTTCCTCTGACTCCTCTTCTGAACAGGAATACTCTCTTCCTCCGTATGAGGATTCTGATGCTGAAGAATCTATCCCTTCAGCCTCACCGCCTGAGGATTATTCTTTTGGGGAAACCCTGCATACCATGAGGGAGCACTTCCACTGGGAGAGCCAGGACTATTCAGAATCTAAGAAAAATTTCCTTTTACTACCTCAGCACAGGCCTTTGGCTATTCCCCCTTTGTTAGACATTGTAGATGATGTAGTTTCCGAGTCCGGACTTTCTCCTGACTCTTTACCTCCTGCCCCTGTTAAACCAGACAGATACTACAGGGTTCCAGATTCACATAAATTTCTTTATAAGAATCCTGCTGCTGACCCAGAAACTATTTCTCAGGGTCCCAAAGGGGTCAAGGCTTCTTCTGAAAAAAACCCTATCCCCTCGGATAGAGATTCAAGGGCACTAGAAAGATGGTGAAAAATGTTTACACTTCTGCTACTTTGGCTGTGAGGGCTTTAAATTGTCAATTTCATATGCTTAAATATCAGCAATACTTGCTGTCAATGCTAAAACAGAAAATGTTATCAAACTCTGTGCAGAAAATAAGGAAATACAAGATTTATTGCATGCAACTGAACAAGTGGGAAAGCATACATTGCAATGTGGTTTTGATTCTCTGGAGGCCTCTTGCAGGGCTGCAGTTACAGGTTCTGTTGTTAGGAGGCATGCTTGGTTAAAGGAACAGAATCTGCCTGATCATGTTAAAGCAAAGTTATTAGATGCTTCATTACAGCATGATACTTTATTTGGTGTTAAGGCAGAGGAGGTGTTGAAGAAAATGGAGGACAAAGCGAAATCTATGCAAACAGTAAAGGATTTCTTAACAGGTACAGCCACCCAGATTTAGCAGGAACTGACCTACAAAGAATTGGTCCTTTCCAGTGTCAGACAGACCACAAAGAGGCAGATACAGACGCCCCAGAGGCAGCTCCCAGCCCCAGGGCTCATACAGGCCTAAACAGTGGGCCGCTTTTACCTCCAAAAGCGGAGAAGACAAAACACAGCCATACAGGAAACAGTCCCAATGACTTTGCTCTGCCAGCTCCAAGCACTTATCTTTTGGCAGCCCCCTTGGGGGAAAACTAGCAATTTTTTCTCAAAATTGGCACATGATCACCCAGGACAAATGGGTCTTAAATATAGCGTCCCAGGGCTACAGGTTCCACTTTAACACCCTGCCAAGGCCGAAAGTTATGCCAAACCTGCCACACAATCAATGGGCAGAGGCACAAAAACAAGTTTCATCCCTCATGGACATGAGGGCCATTCAGCAAGTACCACAGCAAGAGCAGGGACAAGGATTTTACTCAAGACTTTTCTTGGTACCCAGAAAAAACAAAGCCTGGAGACCAATACTGGACCTGTCTTCTCTAAATACATTCCTGGACATTCCAAAATTCAAAATGTTGACTCTGCAGCAGCTTCTGCCCATGCTGGGCAAGAAGGCTTGGCTTGTAACTTTGGACTTAAAAGAGGCATACCTGCATATTCCAATCAGACAGTCTTGCAGAAGATACCTCAGATTTCTAGCTGGCTCAATGCACTACCAATTCTCTGCTCTGCCCTTTGGCTTACCTACTGCACCCAGAGTTTTCACAAAATGCCTGGCACCAGTAATTGCATTTTGCAGACAAAGAGGAATTCAAATGTGTCCTTACTTGGACGACTGCCTTATTCAAGCAGAGAACAAGGACATTCTACTAAGGCATCTGGCGTTTGTAAAAAGATTACTTATTTGCCTAGGGTACACAGTAAACAGAAAGAAACCAAAGCTAGTACCCTCTCAAGAGATAATATTCCTGGGTGCAAGCTTAAATACAACTGCCCAGATGGCTTATCTCACGCCAGACAAACAAAGGCAACTGACTTCTTACTTCAAGATGTTGGCAACAAAGATCCAGTTATCTGCAAGAAAAAGTCTGCAGGCTTTGGGCTTCATGGCATCCTGCATTCTGCTAATTCCATATGCCAGACTGCATATGAGGAAACTACAATGGTATCTAAAAAGTGTTTGGACTCAACATTGTCACAGCCTGGAAACATTAATTACCCTCATTCCTTGCCTACAACAGGAGTTTCGATGGTGGGCACAGGCCTGTCACCACAAAAAAGGACAGCCATTCACCCTACCCACAGCCAGGCAGTCAATAACAACAGGTGCTTCAGATTATGCCTGGGGGGCCCATATGACAGGAAAATGTCTTCAGGGCACATGGCCCACAAGCCAAAGTCACCTTCATATCAGTCAAAAAGAGATGTTGGCTGTTCAAAATGCCCTGACTGCTTTCAAGGATCTACTCCATCCAGGACAACTACTGATAAGGATGGACAATACTACAGTCATGTGGTACATAAACAAACAGGGAGGCACTCATTCCTACCCCCTCTGCAGACAAACAATGACCTTGTGGGACATAGCATTGACTTATCAAGTACACCTGCAAGCACAATTCCTGCCAGGAAAGAAAAATACTCTGGCAGACGAACTAAGCAGAAACCTCACGGATCCCGAGTGGAAACTGGATCCACAAGTCTTCAGCATGATAATACAGAAATGGGGATGGCCAGACATAGATCTATTTGCCTCCCCTCACAATTGCCAACTACAGAGATTCTGCACAAGGACGTATCGCAAGCAAGCATGGAAATGGACAATCATTCAGCTGGAAAACCCGAACAGTATATGCCTTTCGTCCTCTGCCTCTCCTCCCCAAGGTACACCTAAAGGTCACACAAGAGAAGCCAAAAATGATTCTGATTGCACCAGACTGGCCATGCCAGCACTGGTACCCAATCCTAAAGAGCTTGTCTCAAGGCCCAGCAGGACATTGCCTCTAATTCCTTATTTACTGACCCAACGAAACAATCAGATCCTGCACAGTCAGCTCTGAACCCCAAATCTGGCAGCATGGCGGATAATGTAGCCATTCAGAACACACCTCTCTCTAAAGCAGTAGTGGATGTTATTTTGGAGGCCAGGAGGCCCAGTACCAGGAAATCTTATTCTGAAAAATGGAAAAGATTCCATGCTTGGAACCAGGCACAAGGAATTGACACGGTTGTACCAAATATTCCTCAGATTTTACAATGTCTAACTGTGATGCTGGACAAAGGCCTATCCTTTTCATCAAGCAAAATCCATGCCTCTGCCATTTCAGCTCATTACAATACGGAACCACCTATTTTTTCACATCCTCTGCTAAGACAGTACCTCAGAGAGGCCAAAAACATAAGACCTCCAAGGAGAGCACCAATACCTGCATGGGACCTCAATTATATCTTGGAAAAACTCACACTGCCGCCTTTTGAGCCAGCCAATACAGCTGAAATGAAGTTCTTATCTTGGAAAACAGCTCTGCTCCTAGCAATAACCTGTGCAAGACAAGTCTGAGAGTTACAGGCACTCATGGCTGTGGAACCTTTTATCATTTTCCATCCAGACAAGGTTTCTCTGAGGACGAACCCGACATTTATGCCTAAGGTAATGTCCAGTGTGGCCCTTAACCAAACCATTCATTTGCTTACCTTTTATCCAAAGCCACAAAATAAGGGTGAGAGACTCTTGCACTCTTTGGACATACACAGCTACGCTTCTACTTGGACAGAACTAAAGCTTTCAGAAAGACTGAGCAACTCTTAGTAGCATATGCTGCAGGATCACAAGGAAAGGCTATCTCAAAGCAAACTATTTCAAAATGGATAAGGCCACTGCATTCATCTTTGCTATTCACTACATGGCAAATCAGTGCCTAAAGGCATTAGGCCTCACTCTACCAGAGCAGCAGCTACTTCAACAGCCTTCCTCAGAGGAGTACCAGCCAAAGACATTTTAGAGGCTGCAACTTGGAGTTCAGTGCACACTTTTACCAAGCACTACCACTTACCTCTTTATTCTAAATCTAGAGCAGGCTTTGCCACTGCAATTCTGCAGGGCCTTATAGCCTCTCCTAATCCTTTTTAGACCCAGCCACCCTTCCTCAGCTTTGGGATTCAACCTAAGTGTAATGACTGCAACAGTGAAACACGATGAACATAGTACAGTTGTGTACCTACCATAAATGTAGATGTTCGAGTGTATTCACTGTTGCAGTCCTGGTTACCCACCCACCATCCCCCTCTTTTCTTTGCTGGGACTTAACTGTACTTCTCTATCCTATACAACCTGTGTGGTGTATTTGCTTGTAGATGAAGGTAATGTTTATTTTTGTGCATGCAAACTTATAGGCATAATTTTCAGCCTACCAATTTGAGGGCACCTGACATCTGAGGCAAGAAAAACTGAAAAAAATGGCGTTGGCTGCATCTTTTATACCCCTGGCGCACTGACGTCAGGGAAGAGGCGACAGCAACCGATGCCGGACCTAGACTTTGGAATTCAGGCCGACTGTGGGTAGCCTGCCAGCTGGATAACCCAAGTATAATGACTACAACAGTGAATACACTCGAACATCTACATTTATGGTAGGTACACAACTGTACTTTCTTGGAATGCTTTCTGCTACTTTGACTAAAATGTTCCATATGGTTGTTATTTTCCTTAAGGACTTGCATCCAAAATCGTAATCTAAACTATGGAAATTATTTTTTGTGCTGAGGCATAGAAACTGAGTAATTGATTTATTTGTGTTGAAGTATTGGGATGGTCAGACTGGGCTGTGCAAGATCCCTTTTCCGCAGAGGCCCAGGGAGAAAAGCCCCAAAAATTCCACATTCTAACAGTAAAAGAAAAGCAGACAGTACAAAAAATATAGTGTAGCTTGACAAATTTAATGACTTGGTGTACTGACTGCTTTCAGGAGAAGGGATAAAAATAGTTACAAATCAGTATAAGATACTTGCTGTGTAAAGAGAATAAGAGATATGGAGAGGAGTATTGATGAAAGTGGAAAAGCTTACAAACAGAAGAGCAAGGAGGAATTTTTAAAGGGAAGATTGTTGGTGTAGTTTACAGAGAGAGATTTAATTTAATTGGAAAGAGTTCCAAGTCATTTACCTAAAACCAAAAAGCTCAAGTCCATTTGCCTGAAAAATCATATGCTCAAAAACTAATTTGACTGAAGAACGGATCCACCACAAATATACCATAACAATAATACGAAGTTGTTTTCATTTGATCTTCAACCTGTGGGGACCTGGATCTGGCATGGATCCGACTCGGCCACATAGTCCAGCATTGGATCCAAGCTCCTCCCCTACCAATAATGCCTCTGTCTCCCTCCTCCCTCCCAGGTCACATTTGCCGCTGTGAAGAGTCAGCAGTGTGGGTTTAAAGCTCCAAGTATCCGTTGTTTGAGTTGGCCTTTTTCTGACAGAAATTTCTAACTTTCTTTTCTGTAATTTCTGACTATCAACATCTTTCCATACCCTAACCCTATGCTCTGGGTTTTCATCGGATTTTATCCTCTCTTTCCTTTCCCACCTTTCTTATGTGTGTGTTTGAGTGCTGTTTCCTATAGCTATGGCTGAGCCCTGTAAGCCAGGCTTCAGAAAGTGTGCTGAGTGCAGCCCCCTCTGATGGCCACACTCTGTGTAGTGTGTTTGGGTGTCCAGAACCTTAAGACCTCCTATTCGATCTGTGTGGGTTTCAGTCCCAGCACCTTGATTGACAGGAGGAATAAGCTAATTCTTAAGGGCCTCCTTCCTTTAGAGGCTGCTTCTCTTTTTATCTCTTCCTCTGCCAGGGCTTCTGAGACCCAACCTCCTGCTAAGAAATCCAGGGACGGGGAGAAGTTTCGCTTGAAGGATCGAGATAGGCTCAGGAAGCAGTCCCCTGGCCTCTCTTCTATGGTTGAGCCCCTGAACAAATCTCGGCCGGATCCAATTCAAGGTTCTCCTCGGCTCCAGTCGCCTCATTTTTCTCTGGAGCCGGAGAGTTCACGGGCCTGGACCCCTCTTTGCCTCCCCTCGGCACAACTCCAGGCCCGGGTTGGTGGCTTCTTGTATCCGATCTTCCCTCAGTCTTTCTGAAACCAAGGTGGACAGCATGATGCGGAAGTTTATTCGGACACAGATTCAGGTGGGAGTCTTGCCTGCTCCTTCCCCCTCACGGGCTGGGAGCATGCAGTCTGCCTTCCTTCCAATTGCTCCTTCACCGATCCGACCTCCAGTTTCGGAGTCATTGGGCCAGAGGTTCCCCATTGTCAAGGAGTCATCACTAATGGTTCTAGGTATCTTGACACCAACTATTGCCCTGAGTGGATCGGCTCCGAAATCTTAGGATCAGATCCGAGGGGATGGCGTCAGCTTTGAGGGTTTCAGAGTCTGTCTTCCTGATTGGAGTCTGTGCACTTGGGAGGCTCGGATCCAGCTCCCACCTCGGGGCAGAGTGCGGTGGATCCGGTTCTACTCTCACCTGCTGCCAGGATTCGATCGCCCTCTGCTTTTGATGACACTGTCATCCTCAAAGTTTATCCTGGTTCCCTCTCCTGGCTCAGAGTCCACCATCCTGCTCCCTTCTGGACAGCCTATCACTGCACCCCAGGGGACTCCCCCTGGGAGGTTCCCGAGTCCTCCACAGAACTTCCCCCTGAGGCGATCCCTCGGAAATGCTCGTGCAACAGGAGGCACTGTGACTCCCCACAAGAGTCCCTCACAAAAGATACAGCTTGGAGGAAAGGGAGGGTTCCCTTCCGATCACCACCAGAGGATGTCTCCTTTGGAGACATCATGGAAATCCTGCACCAAAGAGGGGGGTGGTCTACCCAAAAGCCCAACCCAGACAAGTCAGTGTTCCTGGACGCATTTGGTACAGGACCCTCTACCTCCTGGGTGTCCCTTCCCGTGGATCACCTTGATGGATTTGATTTCATCCAGGGCATGGAAGGGACTGGATATGGTTGAGCCTATCCCCAAGCACCCAGACAAAGTTCTCCGAGCCCCCTTGCATATACAACATTGGTCAAAGGGATCCCCTTTCAATGCCATGGTGATGGCAGCGGCCACCAAGAAAGAGCTCACTCACGAGAGCTCTATGGTCCATCCTCTGGTCCAAGAGTCACAGGCTGTGGACTGTTTCGGGAAGTGGGCTTACATGTCAGCAATGTTCACTTTGTGGGCAGTGAACTACATAGCACATGTTATTAGGCTGCAGCGGGACCCAGTCAGAGAGGTCACTGAGTCTGCCCCGGGTTCCACATCACCTAAGGAGAAAAAGGTGTTCTTCCATATGGCCACCCTTACTTCGATATCTAATACCTCTATGAAGCTCCTATCACATGCTTTGGAGGGTGCCACTACAGCTGCCGGGACAGGAGTAGCCATCTGGCATCATGTCTGGCTCCAGCTCTGTCCTTTCTCGGAGACCTTCAGGGTGTCATTTACTAATCCCTCCTATGACAGTTCCACTCTTTTTGTCAAGACTGTTCCAGACACATTAGTCCAGAGCGAGAAAGATGGGAAGATCTCGTCTCCTATCAGGATTTGCTTCTCAACCCTGCAGCGATCCTTCTCTAGGAATCAGTGTGGGGTGAAGAACGTGTTTCAGAAAATCTCGGGCCTCTTCCCATGATGCTTAAGACTTGCCTTCCACCAGTGGCAGAGGGAGATACAACAGACATGGCCTCATGGGAGAGGGGGCCGGAAGAACCAAGGGTCTTGGGATTCATTCCTGGACAGTCCCTCACAGCACCCTGAAGGGTTGCCTGACTACTTGTCTCTGGAGGCAGTCGAGAGATGTCTTTCTGTGCACCCAACTGTCTGAGAGTCCATCTCCAATGATTGTTGGGTTTTGCAGATAATATCCAGAGGATACTCGATCCCCTTTCTCCAGCACGCAGTACCTCACAAACACCTCCCAGATGTCCCACCCATGCAACAGGAGCAGGCAGCCCTAGAAATTTCCAGGCTGTTCAAAAAGCGAGTCATGTAGCCCATCTCCCCAGACCAATCTGGGTCAGGCATCTGTTCCAGGTTCTTTTTAGTGCCAAAGAAAACAGGGGACTTAAGACCCATTCTGGATCTGTCAACTCTAAACCTGTCACTTGCCAAGATGAAATTCTGAATGGTCACTCTTCAATCCATTCTGCCCTTCCTTCAGAGAAATGACTGGATGTGCTCGGTGGATTTCCAGGACGCGTACTATCACATAAAGATGATGCTCCCCTTTGGGCTCACCACTGCCCCCAAGGTGTTCACCAAAGTGATGGTGATTTTGGTGGCTCACCTGCGGCTGCAAGGGTGTCAGGTCTTTTCCTACCTGGATGATTGGCTCCTTTCTGCCTCCTCCAGGCATCAAGTGTGTTAAGCCAGGGATGATCTTCTCAAGACTGACATAACCATAAACTCTGCCTGGAGTTGAAAAACCCTGTTATCCCTTCAGCATCATATTTCTTATATCCTCCAGATCAGATGTCCTCCAACAGAGTCAGTTCTTCGGGCCTTTGGGTCCGTGGTGGCCACAGTTACTCTAGTTACAATAGCGTGCCTTCATATGAGGATCCTCCAATGAACTCTGACTGTTCAGAGGTCCTTACTAAACCTTCCCTTGTCTCATCTGGTTCGGTTATCTCAGGCTTACAAGGATTTGCTTCTGTGATGGCTTTAATACCTGGATCTTCCCCTGTGATCACGGTGACCACGATGCCTCCCTACTCGGGTTGGGGGGGCACTGTATGGGAAGGATGGTCCAAAGCACGTGGTCCTCCCAGGAGTCTCATCTGCATATCAGTGTCCCAGAGATGACAGCAGTGCTTTTGATGATGTTCTTCATGTTTCACTGTTGCAGTCATTACATTTGGGTAATCTGCTGGCAGGTTGCCCTCAGTCGGCCAGAATTCCAAAGTCTTGGGTCCTGCGTCGGTTGCTGTCTTTTCTTCCATGACGTCAGGACGTCAGGGGTGTAAAACATGCAGCCGACACCATTTTCTTTAGTCTTTCTTGCCGCGCGGTGCCCGAAGCAGAAGCATTTCACAAGTGTCGGTCGGCCGACTACTGAAATATTTAAGTTTGAGTTTCAGAACCAAAGTCTTCACTAAAGCTAAGTACCCTTGTTGAGGAAACTTTTTTCTTGCTTTTTACCGATGTCAGAAAAAGTTAATAATTGTATTATTTGTGGGAAGCAAATACCTCATAAAGATTTCCATTTATACTGTATTCCTTGCCTAGGCCCTGATCACAATGTGCCTGGCTGTCAGTTTTGTGCTAGATTTAACCAGCGGACTATTAAGCGTCGGTATATTTTTGCATCAAAGTATTTTGGAAACCGATTTAACTACCCTGAATTGTCATCGGATAGCAGTCTGACTACCGGAGTACATAAAAAACGCAAAAAAAAGGACAGAGAAAGGCAGTCGAGATCCAAAACCGATGACAAAGCTTCTCCTAAGCCAGTCGCTGGTTCGCTGGTACTCAGTGAGGTGCTTTCTCAGCCTCTGATACCCACTACCTTCAAGTCGCAGGCCTCTACCGACACCCATGTGGAGTCCGGCATGCCACAAGATACTGAAGTTATTGGACCCGACAGATGTATCTCCCTCACATGGGTCCAGAGCCGCTGAGCAGGCACCGGCTTCTGAGGGTGTATTCAGACCTCAACATTTGTATATCAAACCGACGACAGCTGCAAAACCAAAGACAAAAGCAACTTCTAAAACTAAAAAACCGCATGAGCCACATGCACAGGCCTCTATGCCTAAAAAACAGATGATCAAAATGGCTGAAGACCTTATTACCTTGATCAGGGGTACTCATCCCCCTCAAGATAAGAGGCCTAGGCAAGACACTGATTATGAATCTTCAGATCAGGTTTCTATTTCTTCTGATTCCTCCTCTTATCAGGAATTATCTATGCCTCCCTATGAGGATTCTGATGCTGAGGAGTCTATTCCATCTGCATCTCCTCCTGAGGACTATTCATTTGGAGAATCCTTGTATACTTTGAGGGAGCATTTTCACTGGGAGAGTCAAGACTTCTCAGAATCAAAAAAGAGGCTCAGGGATTTCCTTCTCCCCCCTCAGCACAAGCCTTTAACCATTCCCCGTGTTTTAGACATTGTGGATGATGTGTTTTCGGAGTCAAGTTTGACCCCTGACTCCCTACCTCCGGCTCCCAGTAAGCCTGACAGATATTACAGGGTCCCTGACTCACATAAATTTTTATTTAGAAACCCTGCTGCTGAACCTGAAACTATTTCACAGGGCACAGAGGGAGTTAAGGCCTCAACAGCAAAAAATCCTACCCCCTCTGACAGAGATTCAAGGGCACTGGACGGATGGGGAAAAAAGGTTTATACATGTGCAGCCTTGGCCTTAAACTGTCAATTTCATATGCTTAAGTACCAAAAACATGTTATAGGATTGCTGAAACAGAAAATTATGTTGATTTCAGAATGTGCAGAAAATAAAGAATTGCAGGAATTATTGCATGCAGCTGAACAACTTGGAAAGCATACTTTGCAATGTGGTTTTGATTCTTTAGAGGCCTCCTGCAGGGCCACAGTTACTGGATCTGTGATTAGGAGGCATGCCTGGTTAAAGGAACAAAATTTGCTTGATCATGTTAAAGCTAAATTGTTAGATGCACCTTTACAGCATGATTCTCTGTTTGGTATTAAAGCAGAAGAGGTTTTAAAGAAAATGGAAGACAAAGCTAAGTTTGTGCAAACTGTTAAAGATTCAGTAGACACTGGCCTACAAAAAAATTATCCTTTCCTGTGTCAGACAGAGCTCAAAGGGGCAAATCCAAGCGCCCTAAGGGTTCCAGATACCAGGCGCAGGACTCATATAGGTCAAAGCAATGGGGTGCATCCACCTCCAAATCTGGAGGTGATAAAGCGCAAACCTACAGAAAGCAACCCCAATGACTTCCCTCTGCCTACACCAAGCAGTTATCTTTTGGCAGCACCCATAGGGGGAAAATTAGCACTTTTTGCTCAAAATTGGCAGTTAATAACCCAGGACAAGTGGGTACTAAACATCGTATCACAGGGATACAGATTCCATTTCCACACTCTGCCAATGGCAAATGGTTGGCCAGATCTGCCAAAAAATCAATGGGCAGAGGCACAGAAACAGGTTCCGTCATTCATGGATATGAGGGCCATTCAGACAGTACAAAACAGGAAAAAGGACAAGGTTTTTACTCGACTGTTCTTGGTACCCAGAAAGGACAAGGCTTGGCGGCCAATACTGGATTTATCGATTTTGAACACATACCTGAACATTCCAAAATTCAAAATGCTGACTTTGCAGCAGCTTCTCCCCATGCTGGGCAAGAATGCTTGGCTGGTGACTTTAGACCTAAAAGAGGCATACCTGCATATCCCAATAAGACAATCGTGCAGAAGATACCTCAGATTCAAGGCTGACTTAATGCATTACCAATTCTCTGCACTGCCCTTTGGCTTATCTACTGCGCCCAGGGTCTTTACAAAGTGCCTGGCACCAGAAATTGCATTTTGCAGACGAAGCATACAAATATATCCTTACTTGGATGACTGTCTCATTCAAGCAGAGAACAAGGACACTCTTCTTCGACACCTGGCGTTTGTGAAAAGGCTGCTAACATGCCTAGGGTACACAATAAACAAAAAGAAATCACAACTGGTACCCTCTCAAAAGATAACATTCCTGGGTGCAAGCTTGAATACAGCTGCCCAGATGGCTTACCTCACGCCAGACAAGCAAAGGCAATTGACTACTTACTTCAAACTGATGGCAACAAAAGCACAGTCTTCTGCAAGACAAATTCGGCAGGCTCTGGGCTTCATGGCATCCTGCATCCTACTAATTCCATATGCAAGATTGCATATAAGGAAATTTCAATGGTACCTAAAAAGTTTATGGAGTCAACATTCACACAGTCTGGAAACAATGATTCCTCTCATTCCCTGCCTGTAACAGGAGTTTCTATGGTGGGCAAAGGCCTGTCGCCAAAACATGGGACGGCCCTTCACTCTACCCCCTGTGAGCCAAACCTTAACAACAGATGCATCAGATTATGCCTGGGGGGCCCACATGGCAGGAAGATGCATTCAGGGCATATGGGCACCAAAACAAATGCATGTACATATCAACCAGAAAGAGATGCTAGCTGTTCAAAATGCCCTAATAGCCTTCAAAGACTTACTTCATCCAAGACAACTACTGATAAAGACGGACAACACCACAGTCATGTGTTGTATAAACAAGCAAGGGGGCACACACTCATACCCCCTTTGAAGATTAGCCATGGTACTGTGGGACACAGCTTTGACCTACCAAATACATCTTCAAGCTCAATTCCTGCCAGGAAAACAAAACACTCTGGCAGACGATTTAAGCAGAAACCTTATGGATCTTCACGAGTGGAAACTAAATCCACAAGTCTTCAGCATGATAACAGAGAAATGGGGGAGCCGAGACATAGATCTATTTGCCTCTCCTCAAAATTATCAATTGAAAAGATTCTGCACAAGGACTTATCACAGTCAAGCATGGAAAGTGGACACCCTATCCTTCAGTTGGAAAAAAACTATCAGTTTACGCCTTTCCTCCTCTTCTACCCAAGGTCCTCCTAAAAGTCAGACAAGAGAAGCCAAAGATGATATTAATTGCCCCGGACTGACCCCGCCAATACTTGTACCCAATCCTTAGGAACTTGTCTTAATACCCAGCTTGGACCTTGCCTCAAAGACCACAACTACTGTCCCAGCAAAACCATCAAATCCTGCACAATCAACTACAGACTCTGAACCTGGCAGCATGGCTAATCATGTAATCATACAAACGACACCTCTCAGTAAAGCTGTGATGGATGTTATTTTGGAAGCCAGAAGGCCTAGTACTAGAAAATCTTATGCTGACAAATGGAAGAGATTCTGTGCTTGGAATCAAGCACAAGGAACTGATACAGAAGAACCACATATTCCTCAGATATTACAACACTTGACTGAGATGCTTGACAAAGGCCTATCTTTCTCATCATTCAAAATCCATGCCTCTGCCATTTCAGCACATTACAGTACAGAGCCACCAATCTTTTCTCATCCTTTAATAAAGCAGTATCTTAGAGGAGCCAAAAATTTAAGACCTCCTAGAAGATCACCATTACCTGCATGGGACCTCAATTATGTGTTGGAAAAGCTCACCCTGCCTCCATTTGAACTAGCTGCTACCGCTGATATAAAGTTCTTATCATGGAAGACAGCTCTGCTACTAGCAATTACTTCAGCAAGAAGAGTTTCAGAGCTACAGGCCCTCATGGCTGTAGAGCCTTTTATCATATTTTACCCAGACAGGGTGTCTCTGAGGACAAATCCTACTTTTATGCCTAAGGTGGTTTCGAGTGTGGCTCTTAACCAAACAATTCATCTGCCAACTTTTTACCCATATCCGCAGAACAAAGGGGAGAGAATTATGCATTCCTTGGACGTACACAGACAGCTAAGATTCTACTTGAGCAGGACTAAAGCTCTAAGAAAAACTGAGCAATTACTAGTGTCATATGCTGCAGGATCAGAAGGAAAGGCTATTTCAAAGCAGACAATTTCAAAGTGGATAAGCCACTGCATCCGTTTCTGCTACTTACAACGTGGTAAACCTGTGCCCAAGGGCATTAGGTCACATTCCACCAGAGCTGCAGCTACTTCAGCAGCCTTTCTCAGGGGAGTACCAACCAAAGACATTCTAGAGGCTGCTACTTGGAGTTCTGTTCACACCTTTACAAAGCATTACCATTTGCCTCTTTAAGTCCAGGGCAGGCTTTGCCACTGCAGTGCTGCAGGGCCTTATAGCCCACACCTAATGCTGTTTAGCTCCAGCCTCCCAACCATAGCTTTGGGATTCTACCCAAATGTAATGACTGCAGCAGTGAAACTTGAAAAACATAGTACAGTTTACACTTACCATAAATGTAGATGTTCGAGTGTATTCACTGTTGCAGTCCAGGTTACCCTCTCGCCATCCCCCTATCATTCTAAAGTTTATCTTTCCTTCTCTATTTTCTACAACCTATGTGGTGTATTTGCTTGTAGATGAAGGTAAAGTTTATATTGATGCATATATATATATATATATATATATATATCAGAAAATGGCGTCGGCTGCATGTTTTATACCCCTGACGACCTGACGTTATGGAAGAGAAGACAGCAACTGACGCAGGACCCAAGACTTTGGAATTCAGGCCGACTGAGGGCAACCTGCCAGCAGATTACCCAAGTGTAATGACTGCAACAGTGAATACACTCTAACATCTACATTTATGGTAAGTGTACACAACTGTACTTTGCAAGCTCTTCATGCCTTTCTTCCTCTAGGGACTGTTGCAATCCATATGGACAGTATGTCAGTAGTCTGGTACATCAACAAACAGGGGGGGACCATATTTTATCCCCTTTGTCACAAGGCCATGAGATTGTGGGAGTGGGTGATTTCCTCCGGCCTTTTTCTGGGGGCAATGCACATTCTGTGGAGGTCCAACATTCTAGTGGACAGGCTCAGCAGATCTGATGCCTTATGAGTGGTCTCTGAATTGTTCAGTAGCGGAACAGATCTTTCAAGGGTGGGGTCACCCTTGCTGCAATCTCTTTGCATTTCCTTCCAACATGAAGTGCAGTGAGTATTTCGCTCTGAACCCCTATCCAAGGGAGCCCCCAGAGATGCTTTAGTTCATGCTTGTCCCTCCTGTGTACTATATGCTTACCCTCCACTACCTCTGATATCCAAGTTCACTCAGAAAGCTTGACAGCTAGAGAGCTCAGTGATCCTCATTGCCCCCTTCTGACCTTGCCAAGTTTGGTTACCTTCTCTGTGGTCTCATGCATTGTGTCTACCTTGGCCGCTAGATCCAGTTCCGGATCTCATTTCATATCCTTCAGGGATCTGTCACCCAAACTTAGTCAGTCTGAAGCTCACGGTTTGGCTGCTCCAGTTCCCTTGATAATTAGGACTCCCAGGCTTTCTATTCCCATTAAGAAAGTTTTGGTAGCAGCTCTCAAATCTATTACCAGGAAGATTTACTTGAGCAAATGGAAGCGTTTCTTGATCTGGGCTTCTCAACATGACCTGGATCCTTTCACTGCACCAGTTATGGCTATCTTGGAGTTTTTTGACAGATATTATTAATCACAGTGCCAGGTTCTGTATGGTCAAGGTACAGTTAACAGCAATCTCTAATTTTCACATAGTCGAGAATTCGGCTTCCTTGGCTTCGTCCAAGTTTTGTAAGGCTTCTTTTGAAAGTTACCTTTTTACTTAGGCCTCCAGTTAAGGACCCAACACCCCCTTAGGATTTCACCTTGGTATTGTAAGCTCTGGTCCCCCCCCCCTTTGAACCAGCAGCTAAGGTTGAGTTGCAGTTCTTGTCTTGGAAGACGGCCTTTTTTGGTGGCAATTACCTCAGCCAAGAGAGTCTCAGAGATCCAAGCATTGTCTGTCAAGCCTACTTACATGGTATTTCATGAAGACATGGTCTCCCTGCAGACAGCTCCATCATTTCTGCCCAAAGTAGCAGCATAGTCCAATATTAACCGGTCACTAATCTTCCAGTTTTCTTTCCAAATTTTCACAATAAAGGAAAGTAGAAATTGCATTTACTTGATGTCCACAAACGGCTGCATTTTTATTTCCATAGAATAAAATCCATTCATAAGTCAGACTGTTGTTTAGAGTTAAGTTTCTTTTGCTGTGTCTGTAGTTGTGTTAGTGGGGTGACAGTCTTTACTCTTTATTACTGCTAAAAAAATGTCTAAAGATTCTGGTGAAAAAGCTAAAGAAGCCAAACAATCTGGCTTCAAAAGGTGTGACTTGTGCACACAGAAGATGTCTCTGACTGACGGGCACAGTAATTGTGTCTACTGTCTAGGTGCCATTCATTTGCAGGACTCCTGATTGATCTGCCATGGATTTAGTTCCAGGGTCCTGCAGGAACACAGGAACAAACTTATTGTGAGGGATCTGCTTAAAAGTTCTTTTGATGTGGTGGTAGAAGCAAATCAGCCATCAAAATCCTCTGTCTCCCTCCTCTGAAACGGCTTTGAAAAAATCTTCTTCATCAGCTCCCGTGTCTGAGCCAACTAAGAACTCCAAGCATGAATCTTCGGACCTGAAGGCTATTGGGCCTGAAAAGACAACATCTCCATTGGCTCCACCAGTTTTATCGGAGTTGACTCATAGAAACAAAAGGAGACAGTCCCTGACCTTGGAACTGGTCTACTCGGTGCCCCAGTCACCCCTGTTGCAATCGGTGGCTGGTAGCCATAAATTGTCCACTATTTTCTCTCTATCATCCAGGAGCCTCTCAGATGATGATGTCGAGCGGGTGGTCAAGAGGTTGCTGGGTACATCAGCCTTAGCCAAAATTCTCACGAGCCCAGCCCAGATGGAAGTGGAGCTGACTCCTGTGCCTACCTTGTCTTCTGTTCCTCCTCTGACTCGGACGAGCTCGAAGCCGGACTGTTTGGAAGTACATTTGGTGGAACCTGTCAGGTCCAAAAATCACTACCAGTATATTGGGCCCAACTTCTGCTCCAACCTCATCGATGCTGTCTTCTATCGAGGGGTCTGGGAGCCGACACTCCCTCATTGGGTCTGGGGAGGAGAGTCAGGTCGGACCCATGTTGGATCCGATTCTTCCTTTCTGGGCCTCGGCGCAAGTGAGTTTGGTGCCCACATCGGTCATAGAGCCATCCTCCTTGGCACGGGAGAGATGTCCGGTTCCTCAGAGCCGGAGGTTCTCTTGTGCTGGAACCATGTTGCCTTTGTGGTGATGAGAAGCATGCTGTCTCCTCAGACTGCTCCACCCTTCGCTCCAGATACTCTTCCCCCTAAAGGACTGGTGTCATCCTCATTATCATCCCTCCAGCCCAAGCATAGAGAACCGATGCCCCAATGGGCAAACCCCCCCTCTTCTGAAACCTCCCCAGAGTACCCCTTGGAGGAGGTCCCTTGGAAGAGGACTTGTAAGTGAAAACATTTGGACTCCCCTGAGTCTGTCACATCAGATACAGACTTAGAGGATTCAGAATGGTCCCCACGATCACCCTCTGAGGATGTTTCCTTTTCAGACATTTTAGAGATCTTGAAACAGAGAGGTGGTTGGAAGGCCCTTTCCCCTTCTGAAGATGAGTCCGTATACCTGGAGGCATTCGGATCTTGACCCTCCACCTCTCGGGTGTCTCTGCCTTTTGACAAACTCCTGGGTGTAGTCAGTCGAAAGGCATGGGGCTCTCCAGAATCCATGGAACCTGTTCCGAGGAGGCCCAACAAATTTATACCAGTCCCTGATAAGGAGTTTTTATCCAAAGGTGTCCCAGTAGATGCTGTGGTGGTGGCGGTGGCCACCAAGAAAAAATTAGTGGAGACTTCATCTGTTCATCCGCCGAATAAGGAATCTCGGATGATGGACAGATACGGGAAGCGTATGTTTTCCTCAGTGGCCTTTACACTCAGGTCGATGAATATTATTTATCCCATTTTACCTGACTTCAGAGGGATCTCCTGAAAGAGCTAGGAGATTCCCTCCAAGGTGTTTCAGCTGAGGGCGTGCCTGACAAGGTAAATTCTCAGTTTGCGACTTTGAACTCTGTAGTTAACGCCTCCATGCGTCTCATCTTGTATGCAGCAGATGGAGCGAGTAGAGCAGCAGGCACAGGAATAGCTCTCAGAAGACATTCCTGGATGCGCCTTTGTGAGTTTGCTGAACCCTTTAAGTCTTCCTTTATAAATGCCCCTTTTGACAGCTTGTCTTTGTTCAGGCCAAAGGATAGAGAGACTCTGACCAGAAGGGTGGAAAAATGTGATTCCAGAAATCCCAAAGAACTTCGCCAGATGCACGTGGTGAATTTTCCCAAAATAGCAATGGAAGAAGCCGCCCTCGTGGCAGAGGGGGTCCGCAGAATCAGGGCGATAGAGATACTTTCTCTGGCAGGCCCTTCCAGCGCTCCTGAAAGGAGGCCTGCCTCCCCACCTCTGGAGGCAGTTGGGGGCAGACTATTGGTGTACCCAAGAGCCTGGCTAAGTATCACCCAAGACAAGTGGGTACAGTCGATTATATCTAGGGGATATGTCATATTCTACTCCGCCCCCAACAGCAAGATTAATCCCAGACATTCCACCCTGTCAAAGGGATCTAGCAACTCTAGAAATTCAAAGGTTGCTAGAAAAAAAGAGTCATCCAAAACGTCCCTGCAGACCAAATTGGATCCGGAACTCACTCAAGGTTCTTTTTAGTTCCAAAAAAGACAGGGTACTGGAGGCCCATTTTGGATCTCAGCAGACTGAACAAGTCTGTCAAGAAAACAAAGTTCCAGATGGTGACACTGCAGTCCATACTTCCTTTTCTGGGAAAGGATGATTGTATGTGCTCCATCGATCTCCAAGATGCGTACTACCATATAAAGATGGACAGGCAATCCAGGAGATACCTATGCTTCTGGCTGGGAGCCAGTCATTACCAATTCAGTGCTCTGCCCTTTGGACTCACTACAGCCGCCAGAGTGTTTACCAAATGCATGGCAGTAGTCACAGCTCATCTGAGGTGGCTAGGATTCCGGGTGTTTCCGTACTTCGATGACTGGCTCCTCACCGCCACCACCCAGCATCTCCTGACCAAGGAAAGGGACACCACTATACATCTATGCTCAGAGCTGGGCATTACCATAAAT
Organism: Protopterus annectens; assembly: GCF_019279795.1. Taxonomy (NCBI): domain Eukaryota; kingdom Metazoa; phylum Chordata; order Ceratodontiformes; family Protopteridae; genus Protopterus; species Protopterus annectens. Next base: position 879,933,690 of record NC_056743.1, on the reverse strand, counting down.
TATGAAAAGTCTGCCTTGTTGCCTTCACAGTAAATTTCATCCATAGGAGCAGACAAACACAAAAGACATGGTAGCAAGACTGCCTCACAAAAGGGTGCAAACACTACGCTATCAGGTATCAATCTAGCTCTTGAGAAGGAAGGTGCAGGCAAAGTTTGTTTTCAAGGTTCTGGGGTTGATGGCGGCTGTAGTAACATTAGTCCCACTGGCACGTTTACACATGAGAGTATTACAGTGGCTTCTCTTTGCTCAGTGGTCCATGCAGGAGTTACCTATGTCTCACAAGATCCTCATTACGGATACCTGCAAGAAGGACCTATTTTGGTGGCTTCAGTCCACACAGGTGACAATAGACAGACTGTTCTCCCCCCTTCCAGTAGCTACAGTGACCACAGATGCTTCCCAGATAGGGTGTGGTGGGCATTATCTGGGACAGACCATCCAAGGGACTTGGCAAGAACACGAATACCATTTGTATATCAGTGTCTTAGAGATGAGGCAGTGCTTCCATTCCAGAGCTCTCTTCCAACAGGTATGATTGCAATACAGACGGACAATATGTCTGTGGTGTGGTGCATCAACAAACAAGGCAGAACCAGATCCTACCCTCTGTGTCGAGAGGCTCAAAAAGTGTGGCAATGGGCAAGTTCTTCTCAACGTTTTCTGACTGCAACTCACATTCCGGGGAAATCCAACATGATAGCAGACAAATTAAGCTGGGCAATTCTTATGCCTCATGAGTGGTCCCTGAAACAAGAGGTTGCAAACCAAATTTTATGCAAGTGGGGTCAGTCTTGCTGCGACCTCTTTGCCACTTTCATGAACACCAAATGCAGCAGCTACCTTGCCCTAATCCCCCCTCCGAGGGAGTCAACAAGAGATGCACTTGTTCACAATTGACCCTCGGGACTACTTTATGCCTTTCCCCTGTTTCCATTGATACCCAAAGTTCTTCAGAAAGCAAAGTCGTTGAGTCGCAAACTAATTCTCATCGCTCCGTACTGGCTTCGACAAATCTGGTTCCCTTTCCTTTGGCCCTACCTTCAGGAGGATCCTTGGATTTTGGACCCAGTTCTGGACCTTCTGACTCATCAGTCAGGGATGCTCCACCCCTCTATACAGACTCTCAAGCTGACAGCTTGGTTACTCCATTCCCCATCTTAGTCAGGCTTCCAAACATTTCCCCTGCGGTGTGACACATTCTGGTTTCGTCGCACAAGATCACAACTAGAAAACTGTACACTAGCAAATGGAAAAGGTTTTCTTGTTGGGCTGCCAAAAATCATCTAGATCCTGATTTCTTCAATTCTTGAATTTTTAGCAGAAATTCTCAATCAAGGTGCAGCTTCAGCCACTGTAAAAGTACAACTTGCTGCCATTTCAAACTTCCACACAGGAGACGAGGGATCCAATACTATGTCTCACAGATTATGCAAAACTTTTCTGAGGGGTACATTCCTATTAAGACTCCCGATAACAGAGCTGCCATCTCCTTGAGATCTAAATTTAGTACTTGCTAAGTTAATTCTCCCTCCATTTGAACCAGCTTCATCTTGCCTACTAAAATTTCTAACATGGTAGCCATTACTTCAGCCAGGAGGGTTTCAAAACTTCAAGCTCTGTCTTTTCGTCCTCCCAATTTGGTTTTTCACAAAGACAGAGTCTGTCTCAGAATAAATCCTTCCTTTCTGCCCAAAGTGTGCTCTGAGTCCAACATAACTCAGTCTATTGATTTACCTGTCTTTTTTCCCCAACTATAGCAACAAGGCAGAGTATAAGCTCCAACAGTTGGATGTCCATAGATAGTTACGTTTCTTTTTACATAGGACAAAGGAGTTTAGAAAGTCTGATCAGTTATTTGTTTCCTTCTCAGATAACAAGAAAGGAGCTCCAGTTTTAAGGGTCACTTTAAATGGCTTACAGATACCATTTCTTATGTATATACCTCTCAGCAAAAGCAATTACCAGAGAGAATTTGAGGCCATTCGACTAGAGCTATGTCGACCTCCACCGCCTTTCAGGCCAGATTTCCGCTGGATTCAATCTGTGCTGCAGCCACATGGGCTAATCCTCTTACTTTTATCACTCATTACAAAGTAGACGTGGACTCCCGGAACAGAAGAGTTTATTCCCTTGAGCCACCCTAGAAAGAAGGTGCTGGGGATGCTGTCCCAACTGTCAAAAATGAAGGCGAGATGGACAACATAACATAAAGAAGTTATGTGCTCACCATAATGTTCCATGTTTGTTGTCCATAATCTCGCCTTCATTCTTGCATCCCACCCTCCTTCCCCCTACCTGGAGGATTGAGAGGAAAGTTTCTGGAATTCATCATGAATTTTCTGATTCTCTTCTCGCTTCATGACACATGGGCTAAGGAATAGTATGACTACTTTGTTTTTTGATAATGATACTCTTTAGTATTTGCAAACAAGATCTGGGGAACTCTTGCCATGCATCATGGGATAGGGTATAGCCTCGAGTAGGTGGAAGCTCTCAAGCTTTAGTAAAAGGCTGAGTCGGAACCAATACTCTGTTCTGAACCCAACCATCAAGAATGAAGGCGAGATTACGGACAACAGGCATGGAACATTATAGTGAGTACATAACTTATTTTTTTCTTGAGGTGACATTATGGATAAAATTCAAAAAGAAGTGGAATCCATCCTGAAAGGTGAAAGTGAAACACAAAAAAATGTATACAGAAAAAGTGAAAGAGGGCACAGGGAGAGTAAAAGAAAAGAAAAAGGCAGGAGGTAATGTAAGGCAGAAGTATGTGGTGAGAATTCAAAATGAAGAAAAAGAACTGGAGAGGTCTGAAGTTTGGGACAACTTGATGGTCCCTTTGGGTGCAAAAGCTTAAGAGGTAAGAGCATTTATCCTTATAAAAAAAAAACATTTTGTGACATTATACTTCAGATTGTATGTGCAATGGAAAATTTCCTTGGGGATATGAAAAGGAGTAAGCTGTAATCCTTGCAACTTGTATTAAAAGCATTTAACAGAGAGAAAAAAGAAAATGCATGTGCAATTTTAAACAGAAGTGAAAAGAGAAATTCTGAAAGGATATATAAAACAATTATGTAAAGAAGTTCTGGGTGTTGCAAGGGTTTATGGACTGGTGATTGGGACTGTATCCACAAGAAAAAAGGAAAAGAGAGAAGAATAGAGAGAGAGACTGAGATTGAGGGGGAACAATGACTCCCTGTTCCATTCACCCCTACGATCTTCTCTCTCATACTGTAATCAGATTAGTACATCTGTCATCTCTTCCTCTATGTTATCTCTCAGCCTTCCCCTCATCTCTCTTTCTCCCTGTATGTGTGTGTGTGTGTGTATATATATATATATATATATATATATATATATATATATACACATACACACACACACACATACCTATTTACACCCCTCTACCCTCCCATTCATCCATCCTCAACCCCTTTTCCCGTTTTTGCACATTGGGTCAGGGTGTCACTTCAACAGTGACAATCATCTAGAGCCAAGAATTACACAGCTTTCTATATCCATACCTGTTCCACACTATTAATAACCCCCCTCACCACATAAATTTATCCACATTAATATCTGTATTCTCCATACCTATAATCTTAAACACCCAGACATCTCAAAATCACGTATAAGCCTACAGACTAAGCATAATCCATTCTACACTTCATCTTCTGCTTTTCCCAAATAAATCTTCACTGTTTCTGTCTTAACTACATCCTCTTCCTCAATCCTTCACATCCCTCTGCTTCAAAAAAAATTCGGGAACATGTTTCTCCAACAATTCCTCATACTAGGACCTCCTCTCCTACTTGCACACTTAACATCCTACCAACATCCATTACCCACACAATTCCAACAAAACTGTTATATTGTCCACCATGGAAAATACTTCTGAACCTCATCTCACAATCACTCCTTAGCTATATCAGCACTTGCATCACACAGGTCAGGTACAGTTATCCTAATCAAAAGGCATTTACTCACAAATTTGGAATTAAACATAAAATCAAGCAAAAATACCTCTGCCCATACCATCGCACCTCCATAACAATAAAACTTAAGATTGACATCCACCCAAAGCAAAGCCTAACTCAGCATATTCAGGCACCATCTCTCTCAGCTCCTTTGGTGCTACCTTCTCACTCACAGTCCTACCCTGGTCTTTTACATACATCATACCAACTTACAAAGTACTTATAACACACTCCCTGAAGTACATGTTTGGATAACAGTACACACCCTTGACTGCATAGTCGCCACAGGAACCTGGCTGTGCCAGGAAACAAAAGAAGTTGCCCCACCAGGCTGCAATATTATCAGGTTAGACAGAGCCAACAAAAAATAACTTTGTCACTATTTTCCACAAAACTACACTACATATGTCACCCTTTTCCCCCACATTCTGGCAGCTTTCTCTAGCTCGGAAGTCCTACTAACCATGCTAAAACTAGACACTTCTAAGACAATTGCAATTATGAGTATATATACGTAACCCCAGATAACTATGCTGAAACACTGGAAGATGTTCTCTGCTGCGCCTCCTCAAAAATTCCTAATGAAACCATACTATTGGGTGATGTTAATATAGACTGGCTAACCATACACACTGAAAATCCAGTCAGTAGTATACATCTGTACAAGTTCACCCAACTTAAAACCATACCAGTTAGATAATAACAAAGGCACAATCAACCCTCAATTGGATCCTAATATCATCTCCAAATAAAATATCCAGTGGAACTCTGTCAGACAGCCTAAGTGATCACTTACCAGTCTACACCATAAGGTACCAAAGCAACAGCACCAAAACACAACATTACAGCCTTGTAAAAAAAATCTCATTACTTTTCATGAGGACCCTAATTAAAATACAACTCTGCAACTGCGAATAACTAAAGATACTCCTCATAGATGATGCTGTCTTGGAGTTCAGTAAAACCTTCTTAGGTGTTCAAAACTCACTACCCCCTACTCCCCTCAGAATGAAAACTGTCAAAGCCAACCTTGCCCTGTTATTGTCCTTGGCAACTAAACAACTCATGAAAAAAAAGAGACAAAGCATGGAAGATCTGGACAAAAAAATAGAACAGTTCCTATTTTACTAGCATGTAGACAACTAAGAAACCTAACAAAACAACTTATCACCAAAGATAAGAAAACATATTACTAAACTAATCAAAACATACAACTACAAAACTATTCTGGGTCTCCGTCAATAAACTGTTAAATCCAGGACAAGCTACACAGCAAACACCAAACACACAAACAAAATTATACCATAGTCAACCAATTCAATACCCACTTTTTAAAGATTGTACGGTCAATAACCAGATATTTTTATCAAGCTTTTGTTATCCCTACACAATCAAATGACCTCCATTTCTCCTTCCATCCAGTTCTCCTAGATACCATCAAAAAATTAAAGCCTATTACAACTGCCCCTGACAATTTATGTGGCAAATCTCTTAAAATGGCAGATGAGGCTACTGCATATCTAGTAAATCGATCCATATCTGAAAATAGTCACCTCACTGTGGAAAAATCATTCATTATTCCACTGCACAAGGGTAGAATCAACACAGATCTTTTAAAGTATAGACTACTTGCTGTTTTTTTCTCCTTTATCAAAGATATTAAAATGTATTCATATGCAACTTCTTAATTGTCTAACAGATGACCAGCTTCTGTCTTCAACCCTACATGGCTTCCGTCCTCATCATAACTCAATTACTGCTTTGCTAAATTTTGTTAATACTACCAACATCCATAGAAATGCTGGATGTGTAGTCTCCTCCATTGTTCTAGACTTATCAAAAGCATTTGATACTGTCTGCCTCCAGAAACTCTTATCTGTAGGGCTCACCAGCTCTTCACTGCAGTGGTTCCATAACTGCCTGTCAAACAGAGCACAAGCAGTAAATTTGAAAAAGGATTTCTCCCTGTTCTTGCCAGTAGGTAGTGGTGTCCAACAGGAACCCCTACTAGACCCAGGTCTATATCACTTTATTGAAGGTTCACTACAGCAAACCACTGTTCATCGAACCAATTACAGTGAACGTTCACTTCAATGAATGACTTACCCAGGGAAAGGAATGAGTTGCCCAGCATTCCAACCATCACACACAGCACAGTATTTCAAACTCACCCAGGTATGCTCCTCACACCACCCCTAACTATATATACCAACTCTGAGATCACCCTACAGTGGGAAAAAGGGCAAATTTCTGATGATGGCCAACTCGTTCCTTTCCCTGGACAAGTCATTTGTTGAAGTGAACGTTCACTGAAGTGAACATTTGCTGTATTTGGTTCGATGAACAGTGGTTTGCAGTGAACCTTTGATAAAGTGATATAGACCTACTACACCCTATACTTTTCAACATGTTTATCAGTCACCTCTGCACTGCTTCAAAAAATGCTAGTTGCATTTTTTGTGCAGAAAAGTTGTTCAGTACACGGATGATTCAACCCTAATGCGCTCTGCCAGATCTCTGTATAAAGTCCAAGACCTTACACAATCCTTCCTATCAAATGAAACATGGCTAAATAATTCACAAGTACTTGTAAACTGTAAAAAAAAAAAAAACTACTGCTCTTTACCCCAAAACACATCTCTACCAATAGTAGCAAAGCAAGGGTGGGATGAAGGGGAGCAACTGTCCCAGGTGCAAAGTGTTAAGGGGCACAATCGAGAGGAAGGCTTGCACTTAAACATTTGTTTTTGGCTCAACACATGAAGAACTGTACTGTAGCTGAAGAAAGCTGCCACGGTGGTACGGCGGTAGCGTTGTTACCTCACAGCAAGAGGTTCTCCCGTTCGATTCTCGGCTGTGCTTGGAAGCTTCTGTGTGGAGTCTGCATGTCCTCCCCGTGGTTGGGTAGCGTTCGAAAGACATGCGTGCGTAAATGGGTGTGCCTTCGTTGAAGGTTGGGCGTCGAGCTGGCACCTCGGCATTTCGTAAAAATCTACTACCAATCATTAGTGGACCGGAGTTCCACTGTGGTGACCCCTTACCGGGAAAAGCCGAAAGACAAACAACAACATGAAGAACTGGGTAGGGCATGGATCTGGTGGGACATGATTGGCTGCATTGTCTTCCTCTACAATAATGTGAAAGTCCAATTGTCCAAAATTTTATTTATTTTTTTTTACATGAGTGCCAGCACAGGGTACTAATTCAGTCAGCTATGCCTTTGTCTACCAAAACAACACTATTCACTATTGTCTATACAAACATCAATGTGATAGAACAAGTAAAATACACAAAATTGCTATGTCATCGTAGATGACCAGCTGCAATTTGACCATGTATCATGCGTGGTTAAAAAAATCATCACAAACCTACCTCACCAAAAAAAACATTAAGATGTACAGCCTCTACTTTCTTACTAACACCTCTCTTCCATGCTTCCCCAACCTTCACCACCCTTCAAGCCTTAACTGTCTAAACGTGAGCAATGTTATATAATAAAATAGACAAATTTGCAGTAAACTGTAACAAAGCACACCACTGCCTAGCCTTCAGAGAATTAAACTAGTTAAAACTACCACATCATCTAGCTGTCAGCTAACTGCAATACACAGTCTTCTATATAAGCTAGAAAAATGCCCAGTCCATAACAACTTTATCTAACTTTACTCCCCCCAAAAAGGAATTTTATGCCTTAGAGAAAAATCACTAATCACTGTAACCAAAACATCTAATACTGCAGGTGATTCTCTATATTTAAATAGTGTAGGTAAACTAAGGAGCCTCATCCAGCTTCCACTGAAATCTATTCAGAATGCAAACTCATTTGAAACACAACTAAAATTTCAGGTCTATATCATATGAGCGAATTGCACAAATTGTGAACGCTCATAATATCAAACGTACTGGACTTCTAAGTGCTTTTTCTGAGATTGTGGTACAGGGAAGAATGGGATATTTGCCCTTTCCTCACTGTAGTGCGATCTCGGAGTTGGAATACATATTTATTGCGGGGTGTGGGGGGCAAAGCCCCCCACAATAGGAAGTTTGAGGTCCAATACGTACAATATTATGAGCATTCATAATTTGCGCGATTCACTCATATGATATAAACCCAAACTTTCACCTATCAAATCAAAGGATCTGCTCCTGTATATTCTCCAGGTTAAATACCACTGCTGTCTTCAGCTTGCCATATCATCAAATCATTTCTTTTAATTCAGAATCCTATGCCCCACAAATCTTTACCAATACCTCAATAGTTTCACTAGCATCTCCCAGCCATATGCCTAGTTTTGTGACACTGCCCTCCACTTCCCTACTGCTAGGCATATATATATATATAATTGTCTCTGACCCTGCTTTATACCCTGCCTCTTAATTACAATATTAATATTTTTCTGCCCTGCTAATTCCTTTCTTCACTTCCATTTTGAATTTCTAAGAACTAATCACGTGTTCTGTTATCTGACTGACAAACCTAGTAATGCACCTTTTCAAAATGCTCAACATCTGCTACTGCATAAGTATCTATGTTATGTTGTCCTATCTCACCTTCATTCTTACTGGTTGGGTTCGGAGCAAGTCCTCGGCTCCAACTCGGCTGAATATTAAAGCTCGAAGTCTTTCACTTGGCTCGTGGCTGAACACCTTTCCCATCATGCAGTGGTGTAATCCCTCAGACCTCATTTGCCGCATAAACAGATCAGAGGTTCTTCATCTTGGCCGTGGCTAAGTGTTGGATTTTTTTTTCATAAAAAGCTTTATATTTTCTTATAGTTACTTGTAATTAGTGTTAATATTAGTTAGTTACTTGTAATTAGTGTTAATATTAGTTAGTTATATTTCTTATAATATAGAACCATTATACCATCCTCCCACCTAACCTGTTGGTGTTTTCACTTTTGCTGTTAGTTTATATATATACTTATTTTTGCCATTTTTGGCTTTGTGGTTGGCCATTTTTTCTCCTATCCAGTTTAGATCGCTGAGCCCGTATCTTTCAGTTTTTTTTTTTTATTGTACTTTCTTGGTGGAGCACTGTTTAAGTTAGAAGTGCTTCCAAGCTCTGTGTTTGTAACATTGTGGTTGTATTCCCTTAAGGTAGTTAGTTAAGCTTGTGCCAATTTAAGTTAGAGGGCCAAGTGCCCCTTTGTTAGAGGGTATAGCTAACTTCCTCCCTTTCTAGACTAGTTGTTTAAGTTTCTTTTGCCAACTTTAAATATATCAGTGTGGTGTGCAGTTTTATTTTTTATATCTATATATATATTTATATATATATATATATATATATATATATATATATATATATATTCTTATATAATCTTTTTTCATAGTGTGGTTTGAATTTATATAAAAATAGTTGTAACTTATTGTGTCATAATTTCTAAAGACCAAAAGGAAACAAAGCAATCTGGTTTTAAAAAAATGTCAAAAGTACTCCCAGAAAATGTCCTTGACTGATGGTCATAGTATCTGTGTGCATTATCTTGGAGCCATCCATTTACAAGAAACGTGTACTTTCTGCCATTCCTTCAGCTCTAGGGTTTTACTAGAGAGGAAAAACAAACTTATAAGAGTGCTTCTGCAGTCTCCTTTCTCTGAAAGCTTAGAAAGTCAGAGCACTTCCAGTAAGACTAAGTCTCCATTTAAAGTTGACAAATCTACCAAGAGATCATCTTCTGGCCATTCGGAACCACCAGAGAAGACAGCAAAAACTACCCAATCAGATCCAAAACCTTCTGGATCAAATAAGCCAAGCTGCTCAGTGCCACAGACTTCGGAGCTGAGAGAGTCTCCAGTTCGGGACTGGTCTCTGGAATTGTTACCTGTCTCCCCTACTCTGAGGTCTCTCATTTTACAGAGATCTCACTCACCTACCCCTTCCTCTAAGTACTCCAGGAGCCTATCAGATGACGATGTGGATAAGGTGGTGCGCAAACTTCTGAAGTCGCTGGGGCCGGCAAAAATTTTCTCGGCTCCAACCCAGTTGGTTCCAGAGCCAGTAAAGATCTTTTCAACCACATCTATTCCTCCAAGCCAAACTGGAACATCGGAGCCAAAATGCCTGGTACCCATTGTAGTGGAATCTTTGGTGCCGAGACCCACTCTGGGGATTTCGGAACCATTGTCTGCTCAGACATCCTCGGTGCCATCTGGGATGTCTAGGAGCCAAAGCTCTCTGGTTGGATCTGGAGGAAATGCTCGGACCCAAGACTCTCTGCTTCCGAGCTTGCTTCTCAGGGCTCCAGCATGGACAAACTCGGTTCCTACATTGGGTTTGGAGCCAGCCCCTTTGGCGCTGGGGATTCCCTCTGCTTCTTTGGAACTGGAGGTGTCCTCTAAACCGCAGGGAATGGCTTTTGAGTTGATGAGGAATGTGCTGTCCCCCCCTACAGCACTACACAAAGGTACTGACATTCTTCCCCCTAAAGCACTGGCTTCTGTCTCGGCACCACCCCAACCACAGGACAGCAGAGATTCCAGGCCTCAGGGTGCCCCATTGAGTGAACAAAAGTCTCCCGAGACCTGTCCAGAATACCCTTCCGAGGAGGCTCTGCGGAAGAGACTTTGCAAGAGGAAGCACCTGGACTCACCAGATGAGTTGGTCACCTCGGACACTGACCTTAAGGAGTCAGGAGGATCCCCACAGTCGCCATCTGAAGATATCTCCTTTGCAGATATCCTAGAAATACTTAAACAGAGAGGCGGCTGGAAACCAATCAACCCTTCTGATGAGGAGTCCGTGTACTTGAAGGCCTTTAGCTCTCAACCTTCAGCCACCTGGGTGTCTCCGCCTTTCGCTGAATTCATGGAACTAGTTAGTCAAAAGGCATGGGAGTCACCAGCTGCAATGGAACCAGTCCCTCAGAAGCCAGATAAATTTATTACAGCCCCAACAGACAAAGAATTCTTACAAAGGCGTCCCTGTAGATGTTATGGTGGTGGCAGCAGCCATTAAGAAGGAACTTTCCGAAATATCCTCATCAGTCCATCCACCGAACAAGGAGTCTCAAATGATGGATAGATATGGGAAGCGTATTTTTTTGTCAGCATCTTTAGCCCTTAGATCGCTGAACTACCTAACGCACTTCACTAGACTTCAAAGAGATCTCCTGCAAGAGTTAGGAGATGCACTTCAAGGTACGTTAGCTGCAGGGGGTCTCAGATGAGGTATCCTCTCAGCTGTCCACCTTAAATTCCATAGTGGACTCCTTCATGAGGCTGATTTGGAGCAAGTAGGGCAGCGGGTTCAGGAGTTTCCCTAAGGAGATGCTCCTGGATGTGCTTGTGTAATTTTGCGGAACCTTTCAAGTCTACCTTTGTCAATGCCCCTTTCGATGGTTCCACATTCTTTGGACTAAAAGTCAAAGAAACACTCACCAGATATGAGCAGGAAGGGAAAACTCTCTCTGCTACTGGAGTACATTTTTCTGTACCTTCCAGACCCTATCCTAAGGGTCAGAAGGGTGGTAAAATGTGGTTCAAAAAATCCCAGGGAGTTTTTCAAGACACACGAGGTGAATCCTTAACCAGGGGTAGAGGGGGAAGTAGTAATGGTAGACGTCCATGGGCAGAGGGGGTCTGTAAAATCAGGGTGACTGTGATTCCTTTCACAACAGACCCTTCCAGCACTCCTGAAAAGAGGGCCCACCTGCCCTCCTCTGGAGGCAAGCAGGCAGGCACGCACATTTATCTTTGTACCCGGAAGCCTGGTGAGAGATCACAAAAGACAAGTGGGTACAAAGTATAATATCCAGAGGTTAAATAAGTACTCCAAGAAGGTTGTAGCTGAGGTGCTAGAGTGTTTTATTAAATCGTATTTGGAAATATTTGTCCACTGTTTTTTTTCTCTGGCTTGGTGTTTTTTTATTCATGTTTCCTTTTTGTTTTTGTGGTATTGTGTAATATTCAGAGGTTATTCCATTCCTTTTTGCCTTCCCATTCCACATGTCAGAAAAATCCCAGACATTCCACCCAGTCATAGGGAACAGGCAATTGTAGAGATTCAAAAGTTGCTGGACAAAAGAGACAACAGAGAGTCCCCACAGACCAAATAGGATTCGGAACTTATTCAAGATTCTTTTTACTGCCAAAAAGAACAGGGGACTGGAGACTCATCTTGGATCTCAGCAAACTAAACAAATCCATAAAGAAGTCAGTTCCAAATGTTGACACAGCAGTCTATTCTCCCCTTTTTAGGGAAAGACAATTTGATGTGTTTGATAGACCTCCAGGACACCAGTATGCGTACTACCATATAAAAATGGACAGGCTATCAAGGAGTCATTTGAGCTTCCAGCTGGGAGCCAGCATTACCAATTCCCAGCTCTGCCCTTTGGTCTCACTACAGCCCCCAGAGTGTTCACCAAATGCGTGGCAGGTAGTCACGGTTCACTTGAGATGACTGGGATTCCAAATGTTTCCGTACCTTGACGATTGGCTTCTGACTGCCACCACCAGGCATCTACTACAACAGGCAAGAGAAGTCACATTACAACTTTGTTCTCACTTGGGGGATAACAATAAATTCAAAAAAATCTGCCTTGTTGCCATGTCAGCATATTACATTTATAGTAGCAGATCTTGACACCGTCTCCATGATGGAAAAGTTATCTGCGAGGAGAGAGTCTCTCTACTCAGATTTCCAACCTTCTGCCAAGAACCAAAGTGAAAGTGAAAATAGTCTTAAAAGTTTTAGGAACCATGGCAGCAATGATAACCCTAGTTCCCCTAGCCCAGATGCACGAGAATTCTGCAGGGCTCCTTTTTTCTCAGTGGTCATTTCAAGAACTTCCCATGTCTCACCAGATCAGAATCACAGAGTCATGCAAGAAGATGTACGATGGTGGCTCCTTTCCAGTCAAGTGACATTAGGTCGCCCTTTTACCCTACAACAACCTGTGGTAACAGTGGCCACAGATGCCTCCCAGATGGGGGCATTATCTGGAGAGGATGGTCCAGGGCACATGGCAGGAGCACAAGGCACATTTGCACATCAATGTTCTAGAGATGAGAGCAGTGCTCCTGGAGTTGCAGGCACTTCAAGACTCTCTTCCATTAGGAACAATTGCAATTCAGACAGACAACATGTCTGTGGTCTTTTACATAAAGAAGCAAGGAGGAACCAAATCCTATCCCTTTTGCCTAGAGGCACTCAGAGTATGGCAATGAGATACATCTTCCCAATGCTTTCTAGTAGCAACGCACATTCTGGGGAAATTCAGCATGATAGTAGACAGACTCAGCAAGGCAATACTCATGCCTCACAAGTGGTCCCTAAAACAAGAGATAGCAGAGATCGTTTTATGGAAATAGGGCCAGCCTTGCTGCGATCTCTTCACAACACCTATGAATGCCAAATGCAGTAGCTACTTTCCCTAGTCCCCCCTCCAGGGATGTCACCAAGGGATGCACTTGTATGCGATTGTCCCCCGGGACTTCTTTATGCATTTCCCCCATTTTATTTAATACCCAAAGTCATACAGAAGGCCAAGTCATTGGGAAGCAGGCTAATTCTCATTGTCCCATACTGGCCTCATCAGATTTGGTTTCCCTACCTCTGGCCTCATCTTCAGGAGGAACCTTGGGTTCTGGACCCAGTTCCAGACCTTCTGACTCGTACATCCGGAACACCCCACCCCTCCCTCCAAACCCTCAAATTGTCAGCATGGCTGCTCAAGTTTAGTCAGGCTTCATAATTTCACACCAGCAGTGAAACATATCTTAGTATCTTCACACAAGGCTTCAACCAGGAAGTTATATTCCAGTAAATGAAGGAGGTTCTTGTACTGGGCCGCAACAGAAGACATTGATCCTTTCTCTGCCCCAATCAGCTCTATTCTTGAATACCTGGCAGAGCTCTTTCAACAAGGTTCCGCTGCAGCCAATATTAAAGTCCAGTTATCTACAATATCTAGTTTTCTTATGGGTGACTGGACTCCTAACTTGATGTCCCACAGATTGTGCAAAGCTTTCTTAAAAGATACTTGCTTATTAAGACCTCCCATTAAAGAGCCCCTATCACCATGGGATTTGAATTTTGTCCTATCATATCTAACTTTACCTCCCTTTGAGCCCTCATCAACATATGATCTCAAATTTCTGTCATGGAAAACAGTTTTATTAGTGGCCATTACTTCTGCAAGGAGAGTATCAGAATTGCAAGCCCTATCAATCAAACCTCCTTACTTGATCTTCCATTAGGATAGAGTATCTCTTCAAACTAACCTATCCTTTTTACCTAAAGTGTGTTTTCAAACTAATTTAAACCAAACTATTGAACTGCCAGTGCTTTTCCCTAGTCATTAGATGTGCACAGACAACTCCGCTTCTATTTACACAGAACCAAGGATTTTAGGAAATCTGATCAATTTATTTCATGGTGGACGTGGTGAGAGAGGACATGCAGGTGGTTGGTGTGACAGAGCAATATGCAGAGGACAGGAAGAAATGGAAACAGATGATCCACTGTGGTGACCCCTAACAGGAACAGCCAAGAGAAGATCAATTGTTTATTTCCTTTCAGAAGCAAAAAAAGGTATGCCTGTTTCTAAGGTCACACTCTCAAACTGGCTTTCAAGTTGCATCACCTTTACCTACAGTACTAATAACAGAGAGTTACCTTTCAAGTTCAAGGGACACTCTACAAGGGCCATAGCAACATTGTCTGCCTATCTAGCTAAACTATCAATGGACAGTATTTGTGCAGCTGCTACATGGGCAAGGCCCTATACCTTTATCACTCATTACAAACTGGATTTGGCTTCCAGGGACAGGGCCTCCTTTGGTTCCACTGTACTGAAAAGTGTACTCCCGTGAGCCACCCAGGAAATGTGGTGCTAGGGATGCTGTCCCAACCAGAAAGAATGAAGGTGAGAGAGGACAACATAACATAAAGACGTTATGTACTCACCATTACGTTCCATGTTTGTTGTTCATCTCGCCCTTCATTCTTACGACCCTCCTGCCTTCCCCCAGCCCAAGGCTTCTGGTGGATTTAGAGGGTTTTTTTTTCCTTTGGCAAGGAGATTCTATGATTTTCTTTGTTATATCTATATTCTACAATATGATATATGTAAACACATTATTATAGTTAGCAGCAAACAAGATCTGGGGATTACACCACTGCATGATGGGATAGGTGTTCAGCCGTGAGCCAAGTGAAAGACTTTGAACTTTAGTATTCGGCCGAGTCGGAGCCGAGGATCGGCTCTGAACCCAACCATTAAGAATAAAGGGCGAGATGGACAACAAACTTGGAATGTTATGGTGAGTACATAACTTCTTTTTTTTTATACTGCAACACTTGTCATTATTTCATATGAATGTGATATAATTAGCAAATGTATGTGTAACTATTAATGTATATTGCTTATTCTCTGTTCGTATATATTAATGAATATCTGCTTAAAATTGTCTAATATGTGAGAGATTTCCTCATCAGGCCTCTTCTGAAAAGGGGTTTTTGACTAAACTCAGTCATACAAACCCAGTAAACAAAAGCAAAATAAAATAGAGAGAGAGAGACAAGGATAAGGGCAGAAAAATTCCTTCTAATTTTCCAGCTTCTGCAGAGCCAGTTCAGAAGGCCCCAAGGCTGTCTCCTCAGCTCCTAATGTGGATACAGCATCAGTAACTCATTACTGATCCCCAGTCCTCACAGCTATTAGAACCACCCTGGTCCCACTCTTGGAGATATCAAGCCCTTTCCTGGCTGTGGTGCCTATCTCCTCTGCTGCAGTGACTCCAGATTTGGAATTCATGCCAAAGCCTTCACCCCAAAGGTTTGGTTTTCCCATTTCAAAGTCCAGGATTTAGACAAATCCTAGTGCCTACTTGCTAAGTTGCCCTCAGCAGCTTCATATAGTTCTATTAAGTCTATATGGAGCCTTAGGGAAGTCTATTTGTACAAGATGATGCAGACACTCTGTGGGTAGAAACAGCTGGCCTTCCTGTCCCATTCTTCATTTCTCCCTTCTCTGGTCCATCCCTCAGACCTCCTGTCCAGGTAGTTCCTCTGTCAGCACTGACAGCTTGACTGCACTGGATGCTGGCATATATCTTCATATAGTCCAGCTCATTCAGAACTGTCTGCATCTCAAAGCCAAGAGGCCTATAGTTGAGATCAACTCTGGGGCTGTTCGAGATGTCCTTGACTTTGGACACATCAGCACTGGACAGTTCAGCTCCAATCTCAACTTTGGATCCAACCGGGTTGGGGAATGGGGAAGGGCATGTTGCCTACATCTGTGGACCAGGAAGGGCCCTTTCTCATTTGCCTGGCCTCACCTTTAGTGTTTGAGGTTGTCTAAAGGATTTTGTTCCACTCAGGGACAAGTATATCTCACCCTGTGTTGGATCTACCCCTGTCTTCTCATCTCCGCTCATATCATCTGTTTCATTAGCAGCCCACACCTCAAGTTCTTGAGCAACCCTAGACCCAGGGTACCCCCAACACTTCCTTGTCTCCTTTGGTCTGTTCCCCCCATGGAGGGGTACATGAAGCATCACTGTATGTTCCAAAACCTATATTCCCCAGAGGAGTCTGTAAGCAGAGTATTCTGAACTTGATGAGGGGGAAGGGTCCCCAGAATCTGCCCATGACACCTCTTTCTGTGACCTCCTTGAATTGATAAAACCAGGGGTTGGACCAATGAAGCTCATTCCCCTGAAGAGTTAGTTTTTCTTGAGGTCTTTGATGTGGGCCCATCTATTTCTTGCATGGTACCCCCTGCTGATGTGCTCGTTGACCTTGTGTCCAGGAGGGCATGAATAGAGACGGACCTAGTGGAGCCATTTCCATTCAAACCAAAATCTTAGTTCCACCTAAGGTTGGGCCTTATTGGAACAAGTGCCCTGTAGTGGATGGCATTATTGTTTCTGCAGCTACCAAGAGAGGACTCTCAGAGGAGTGTACATCAGTCCATCCTTCTGATAAAGTCATGAACATTGGCAGATTTGGGAAGCGCACTTATACTTTAGCCACTTTTACCCTTCATGCACTGAAGTTTCTAAGTCCATGGTATCCCAACCAACAGATGAGTATTCTAAATCCTTGAAGACTCAGTTGGCCACCATGTTGTCAGTATCAAAAGTATCCATGTGTCTCATTTCAAATGCAGTGGATTGTATGGTTTGGGTACCAGGCAGTAACAGTGCAGTTTGCTGTCATAGCTGGATGCTGCTGTTTAACTTTGTAAAGTGCTTCAAGGCATCCTTCCTTAATGCTTCCTTTGATCCGTCCACTTTATTTTGTCCTAAAGTTAACGACACCCTGACCAGGAATTAACAGGGTGACAAGGCATTGAGTCCTATGGGAATTCACTTGTCCACCCCTCAAATGACCTGTTTTTGCAAACATGGGGGGGGGGGCGTGCATCTGTTCTTCTAAAAGTCTCACTGACTTGCTCAAGATGATCCAGGTGATGGGTCTATATTGTAATGTCGAAACTTTAAAAGAGTGAACACTCTTACTTCGACACGAAAATACCGAACCCACAGAAAGTTGAATGCCCAGAACAGCAATTTTTTTCCCAGGGAAAAAATCACTAAGCCAAAAAAAAACAGGTAGACAAAATAATGTAGGGGGCTTTGCCCCTCTCCCCCCACAATGTATATATACCAACTCCAACATTGCACCACAGTGGAGGAAACAGCAAAGTCCTGACAATGGTCCAGCAATTTTTTTTCCCTGGGAAAAAGTTACTGTTCTGGCTGTTCAACATTCTGTCAGTTCAGTTTTTCTGTGTCGATATAAGAGCATTCGCTCTTTTGAAGTTTTGACATTACAATAAAGACCCCCAGGTGATATTGCCCTGTGAGGCAGTGGAGAAGAACTTCAACAGATGACACCATAGGGGCAGAGGCAGTCCACAAAATCAGGGCTTTAGGAGACACTTTTCCACTAAGCCCTTTCAGTGCTCTTGAAGGTTTGCCTGACTGCTGCACCCTATAGACAGTCAAGTGCACTTGGTTGTCTAACCTCAAGCTTGGGAGGACATCACGTAAACACATAAATGCCTGGTGTGTTGAATCATTTCCAAAGGCTACACTATCCCTTTTCAGTTTACCCCAAATTTACATCAAAGATCCCTTCCAGACATTCCATCCCATCAGCAAAAGGAGGCAGCAGTGGAGATTCAAAAGCTGCTCACAAAGGTTATCATCCAGGAAGTCCCACCAAACCAGAGAGGATCCAGGGTCTGTTCAAGACTCTCTGTTGGCCATGAAAAATAAGGATATCTGGCCTAGTTTGGACCTATGCAATTTTGGCATATTTATCAAACAGACCAAATTCCAGATGGTAATGGTGCAGTCCATTCTACCTCTAATGAGGAAGGTTGACTGGATGTGCTCCGTAGACCTCAAGGATACTTACTACCATAGGAAGATAAGACTTTCCAGGGGGTTTCTGTGCTTCCAGCTGGGAGCCAGTTATTGCCACTTTTGAGTGCTGTCCTTTCCCCGAGTGTTCATATGCATGGCAGTGGTAACATCTTAGCAAAGGTTGGAAAGATTCTGGGTCTTTTCATACATGGATGATTGGTTGCTTACGGTGACTTCAGGGGCATCTCTGGTGCAGGCAAGAGACTTCTTGCACCATTTTCACCTTGCCTTGGATATTGCAGTGAACCTCGACAAATCCAGCTTAGAACCCTTTCAAGTTTTAGTGCTTATGTGCTATGTGGGCATGACTAGTCAGATTGCCAAGCTTCCCCCTCAAGATTATCTCTACATCTTCAGGCTTGTTATATCCTTCAGATTCACAGACCCCTACTTCTCTAGTTCCTTGTCTTCATGGCCTGATGGCCACTGCAGTATTCTTCGTTCCCTTGGCCAAGGTTTTACATGAGGGTTTTTCAGTGGACTCTCTCAGTCCAATGGTCTAATGCAACAAATCATATGCACTTCCCTGTACATCTTATGGAGATTTCTCGTCATCACATCTCTTGGCTGACATCTGATCATGTCTGTATGTTCTTCCCCTGTCTGTGACCAGGGTGATCACAGACACTTCCCTTCTGAGTTGGGGGGGGGGGGCGTTACAAGGGGAAGATTCCAGAGGCCTATATGCTCTTCAGTGTTTTGGAGTTGACAGTGGTCATCCTGGTATTTCAGACTTTTCATAACTGCCTCTCCATAGGTGTGATTTCGATCCAAACCAGCAACATGGTAGTGGTCTTTTATATCAGCAAACAAGGGAGAACCTGATCTTATCCCTTGTGTTGCAAGGCCATGAGGATGTGGCAATGGACAATGTGTTCTTAGTGCTTTCTTACAGTAACTCACATCCTAGGAAAATCCAAAATCTGGAGGACAAGTTGAGCAGGAGCATAATGATACTTCACAAATGGTCCCTCAGTCTGTCAGTGGCTGAGCATCTTCTATGCCAAATATTCTCATATACTCTTCAGAAATCAACCCTATCTTTGTCATATTTCCATTCTAGGTCCCCAGGTGCATCCTGTCTTTTTCAAATCAGGTTTCAGTCTCTATCCGTAAGTAATCTCTGCTGAAAACTTATTATCTGAAGTAGTTAACTTCATTTTATCTGCAACCTGTGGGTATTCGGATCCATATCAGATCCGAGCTGGCAACTTTTCAAGCATCTGCTCCAAGCTCCTCCCCCTTACCCATAACCCATCACCATCTCCTACCTTTCCTCATAGCTTGTTTACCGCTTCGTGCATCAGTATTGTTGTCTCCGTAGCTCTGAGCTTAGGGTTGTAGTAAGTACTTTTTGGAAAAAATATTTTTCTTGTGTAGTGAGAGTTTGTCTTAGTTAGTTCCCTTTTCTCCCCCCAAACTCTTTTTTGTCAGAAGAAGTAGTTTAGTCTAGTAGTTTTAGTTGGTGTAGTGGTTTAGTGTGGGCCCACCCTTCCCCATAGGTGTGCGTGGTTTTTAGTGTGTTGGAGTGTAGTAGTTGTGGCTGTGTGTGTGTAGAATGGCTGATCAGCCTCAACCTACATTTGAGAAATGCACAGAGTGTGGCCATAAGCTTTCACCAGCGGATGGTCACACTCTGTGTTGTTTGCCTAGGCATTCCACATTTGTCTACTCAGTGCAGTGTGTGTACCGGGTTTAATCCTAGGGCCTTAAAGGAGAGGAAGGACAAACTGGTGGCTAAAGACCTTCTCCCTGCTTCTACGCTGGACTCACTCGGCCTCGGCTTCCACAGCTACCACCCAACCCCCTCAGGCAAGGACTCATCCTCCCACTAGACCTATTGAAGGAGAGGCAACAGGAAGAGAAAGGAAAAAGGACAGAGATAGAGAAAACCGTAAACGGTTTCCAGATCAGGAGTCCTTCCCTAGCCCGCCTTCCAAGGTGTCGAGACTTGTGTCTCCTCGGCTCCACTCCCCTAGATTCTCCCCGGAGCTGACGGAGCCTTCGGAACCAAGACCTTCATCCAGATCTTCACAGAGGCCAACTAGATCCGAGTCGGTCGCTTCCTTGTGCTCGACTCGGAATCTTTCTGAGATGGATATGGACAGGATGATGAGGAGATTCATTCTGACCCAAATCCAGATGGGAGTCTTGCCAGGCCCCTCTCCCTCCAGCGGGCAGACCTCCATGCCCTTCTTTCATCCTATTTCTCCTTCCCTGCTCCGGCCTGTGAGTTTGGGGTTTATGGAGCCGAGGATCTTTGGAGCTGGGGATTCGGCGCCGACGGTTCTTCCAAACTCGACTCCGGCGATTACCTTGAGTTCCTCGGATCCGACCAGTTCAGATCTGAGTGACTTTCGGGGCTGAGGACAGGGAGTCGGACCCGAGGGGATGGAGGTGTTTTTGGCTCTGACTTTCTCAGATCTGAGCCGTTCCTTCGGAGCTCCGACTACCCCAGCCTCCACCCCTATCCTCATGGTGGACCCAGGGAGAGCCTCCTCTTTGGGTGCTAAGGAGGCGTGCTCTCCATCAGTGTTTAATGTGGTGGAGAGGGCTCTCTCCCAAGGATCGAGGCCCCCAGCCTATTTCCTTGGATTCTGCCCAGACTCCCTAGAATTCGTTTATGACTCCCTTCAGCTTGTCCCAGAGACAGCCTATGCTAGAGGACCCCCAGGCAGTTCCCCTGGAGGAACCCCCCCCCGTGGCTCATGAGCCCTCTTCAGAGAGTCCCACTGAAGAGGGTCCTAGTAAGCACACGTGTAAAAGGATGTACCTGGACCCCCCTCCCAAGTCCTTGACAGAAGACACTGATTTAGATGAAGGAGAAGGTTCCCCCAGGTCACCTCCTGAGGATGTCTCCTTTAGAGACATCATGGGGATCCTCCACCAGAAGAGAAGTTGGTCAGCCCCAAAACTTTCTACAGATGAATCAGTTTTCCTGGAGGCTTTTGGCACGGGCCCATCTACGTCCTGGGTGTCCCCGCCTGCAGATCCCTTGGTGGATCTTATCACCATGCAGGCATGGAAGGTGTCTGACACCACAGAGCCGATACCTAAATGCCTGGACAAGATCCTCTGTCCACCCTCAGACAGACAGGCCTGGTATATAAAGGATCTCCCGTGGATGCTATGGTGGTTGCAGCAGCCACCATGAGAGAACTGGCTCAGGAAAATTCCTCGTTCCACCCTCCAGACAAGGAGTCCAGGGCGGTAGACCAATTTGGGAAGCAAGTGTATTATTCAGCGGCGTTTTCCATCTGAGCGCTGAACTATTTGGCACACATACGACTGCAGCAAGACCTAGTCATGGAGTTAGCTGAGTCACCCCCAGAGTCTTTGTCGCTGGAGGAAAGGTGTCTGTTCTCCGTGAAAATGTCAACTCTGAAGTCAGTATTGAACACATCTGTGCGTTTCCTTTCCCATGCTACGGAAGGAGCAGTTAGGGCGTCTGAGACTGGCGTGGCTATGAGGTGACATGCTTGGCTTAGACCGTCAGTTTTTAGACCCCTTCTTTCATGAATGCTCCCTTCGATGGTTCTTCTCTTTTTGGGAAGACCATACGTGACACCTTTGTCCAGAGTGAAGAAGACTGGAAGATTTTGTCTGCCATCAGAATCCACTTCTCTAGTCCTCAAAGATCCTTTTCTAGGAATCAGAGAGGGCAAAAGAAGATGTGGTTCTGGAAATCACAGTTTTCCCGGGACTCTCAGGATAACTTGTCCCCTAGAGGCAGAGGGCGACAGGACAGACGCCGCCCCAGAGGCAGAGGGGGTCTGCGGAACTTTGGGTCTAGGGAGCCCTGCTCAGACAGGCCCACGCAGCAGCCCTGAGGGATTGCCCGACTGTCCTACTCTGGAGGCAGTCGGGGGAAGATTATCATTGCACCCAGTGGCTTGGGAGTCCATAACTGCAGTTTGTTGGGTGCTTCAAATAATGTCCAGAGGCTACACCATCCTGTTTGTTACCCCTCCCGTCCAACCAAAGCACCTCCCAGATGTCCCACCCACTCAAAGGGAGATGGCAGCACTAGAGATTTCCAAGCTGCTTCACAAACGAGCCACTGAACGCCCCCCCCCCCGATCAGTCTGGACCAGGCATTTACTCCAGGTTCTTTTTAGTGCCAAAAAAGACGGGGGACCTCAGGCCTATTTTGGACCTGTCAACCTTAAATCTGGCTGTCACCAAACAGAAATTCTGGATGGTCACCCTACAGTCCATTCTACCTTATCTTCGAGAATGTGACTGGATGTGCTCGATAGACCTCCAGGACGCTTACTACCACATCAAGATTTGCAGAAGCTCCAGGAGATTCCTTCGCTTCTGGCTGGGAGCCAATCATTTCCAGCTCAGAGCCATACCCTTTGGTCTCACCACAGCCCCCAGGGTGTTTACCAAGGTAATGGCAGTTGTAGCAGCTCACTTGAGGCTAAAGGGAATTCAGGTATTCCCTTACCTAGACGATTGGCTCCTCGCTGCTTCCACCAAGCATCTTCTTTGCCAAGCCAGAGACTCCTTCCTTCATCTTGCAGACCAGTTTGGGATCGCTATCACTGTTTCCAAGTCCCTCTTGGACCCGGTGCAGATCTTGGACTTTATCGAGGCACGGTTAGACACCCTTCAACTGAAAGTCTTTCTAAATCCAGATAGAGTCCAGAGTCTACGGGCCCATATATCTGTAGTTCTTGGCCCCATGTTACAGAAGGCAGGAGACGTTTTCAGAGCCCTGGGCTCTATAGCAGCAGCAATCTCTATCCTCTCCTGTGTGCATCTCCACATGCGTGTTCTTCAGTGGTCTCTAGCCGTACATTGGTCTTGGGTAGATCTCCCCATGGAATATCCAATTCAAATCAGCAAAACCTGCAGACAATCACTCCTCTGGTGCCTCCAATCACCAGAGATCTTAGTGGGACGCCCATTTGTTTCACCCACAGCCCAAGCCACAGTGACCATGGATGCCTCCCAGCTCGGTGGGGGGGCATTAATTGGGGGAAGATGTTCCAAGGCACGTGGTCCCAGATTGCATATCAGTGCCCTGCAGATGAGACTGGTGCTTTTAATGTTGCAAGCCTTCCACACTGTTCTTCCTCCGGGGACTATTGCAATTCAGTCAGACAACATATCAGTTGTCTGGTACATCAACAAACAGGGAGGAACCGGATCTTACCCTTTGTGTCATGAGGCCATGAGAGTGTGGGAGTGGGCGATCTCCACCAGTTGGTTTCTTAATGCAATGCACATCCCGGGATGCTCCAATATTTTAGCGGACAGATTGAGTCTGGCTATTCTAATGACATACCAGTGGCCTCTGAAACAGTCAGTAGCAGAGGAGATCTTCCTTGAGTGGGGTCAGCCTTGCTTCGATTTCTTTACATCTTCTTCCAACGTGAAGTGCAATGAATTCTTCACTCTGATTCCCTCACCAGGGGATCCCCCCAGAGACACTCTGGTCCATGCTTGGCCTCCCGGGTTACTGTACGCTTATCCCCCATTACCACTCATTCCGAAGTTTCTTCAGAAACTTGCTGACTGGGGTGCAAAGTGATCGTCATTGCCCTGTTCTGGCCTCGTCAGGTGTGGTTTCCCTTCCTCTGGTCTCATGTTCCTCTGTGGGTTCTGGATCCCTGCCTGGATCTCATTTCTCATCCCTCGGGCACTTGTCCGCCCAACCTGGACAGCCTCAAGCTGACTACTTGGTTGCTCCAGTTCCCTTGATTGCCAGGACTCCCAGTCTTTCATCTTCAGTAAAAACTATCCTGGTGGTGTCTCATAAGGCCTCCACTAAGAAGATTTACCACAGTAAATGGAAACAATTTGCTATTTGGGCTTCTCAGAGGGACCTGGATCCTTTTACAGCCCCTGCTCCTGCGCTCTTGGATTTCTTAGCCAACATTTTTCCGCAAGGGGCTAGTTCCTCCACTGTGAAAGTGTAACTGGCAGTTATTTCGAATTTCCACGTCAGCGAGAACATGCATGCTCTGGCCTCTTCTAGACTGTGTAAGGCTTTCCTTAAGGGCATCTTTCTTCTGCATCCTCCAATTAAGGACTCTGTTCCTCCCTGGGACCTTACCTTGGTTCTCCAGGCTTTAGTTGCTCCCCCCTTCAAACTTGCAGCATCAGTAGGTTTTAAGTTCTTATCCTGGAAGACAGCCTTCCTAGTGGCCATTATGTTGGCTAGGAAGGTTTCTGAGATTCAGGGTCTGTCTGCCATGCCCCCCTTACTTGATCTTCCATAAGGACAGGGTTTCTCTTTGCACAAGCCCTTCTTTCTTGCCCAAAGTGGCTTCTGAGTCAAACATCAATCAAACAATTAACCTGCCTGTTTTCTTTCCAAATTTTCAAAAGAAGGGAGAATATAAACTGCATTTGCTAGATGTTCACAGGCAACTTCATTTTTATTTACACAGAACAAAGCCCTTCCATAAGTCTGACCAGTTGTGTCCTTTTCTAAACCCTTTTTGGGTAAAGCCATCTCCAAGATTTCCTTAGCTAGATGGATTTCACTATGTAATTTGCAAATTTACAAAGACAAAAGTCTGCCCCCGCCTGGTCCTATTAAAGCTCATTCTACCAGATCCATGGCGACTTCTGCTGCCTTTTGGTCTAGGGTTTCATTGAACAACATTTGTGCAGCAGCAACTTGGGCAAGGTCACATACCTTCATTTCTCATTATAAGTTGGATTTGATCTCCAGAGGTAGAGCATCCTTCGGCTCTGCGATGCTCAGGAATATCCTTCCATGAGGGCCTCCCAAGAGTTTGAGTAGCTGAGGACTCTGTCCCACAGGTTGCAGATAAAGTGAAGTTAACTACTTCAGATAAAGAAGTTATGTACTCACCATAACATTCCATCTGAGTAGTTGCACTTTATTTTTCTGCAACCTTCCCACCCTCCTTCCCCCAAACCTGCTCATGGTTTATTGTCAGTTGAGTTGCTGATTAGTTTGAGTAGTGGCAAACTCGATCTGAGGGAAGGTAAGAGATGGTGATGGGTTATGGGTAAGGGGGAGGAGCTCAGAGCAGGTGCTTGAAAAGTTGCCAGCTCGGATCCGATATGGATCCGAATACCCACAGGTTGCAGAAAAATGAAGTGTAACTACTCAGATGGAATGTTATGGTGAGTACATAACTTCTTTATTTCTCCCAAGTTTATCCTAATTCCATTAAAATAAGTTTTAGGTGGAATGTAAATACATGCCAGCATAATCTTCTTCCCCTGCTATAATAACCCATACTACCACAAATCTAAAATTATTGTCTTTTTTTATTCTTTTGTCATTGATGGAGCCCAGCCTCACAATTAGTATTATTACCACTATACCCTTTCTTTATCCCTAATATTTTGTACAATGTCCACAATGATATCCATTTTTTTGTCAGTTACATACCCACTTCTGTCCAAATGCATCTTCTCTAACATTGCTATTTGCACCCTACACTTCTTAATATAATTCGGTGTCCTCTGCTTTTTGTCTGCATATGTAAGGTGATGTATAGTCCCTGTTAATATTGGCAGAGCAGCCATTTTGATAAAAAGCAGTTGTTCCCACCCAATATACATGCTATTTCATTTGACTGTATATTTCAACTTGCAGCTTACATGCATATACAAATGTATGACAGGCTGTGTATGTAGTTATTTCCTCTCTTCTCTTTTTGAACTCATGTCACCTTTTCCCTTTAATAAAAATGTACATTAAGCAAAACATTAGAAACATGAAATATATTTTCAAACAAACTTTCCCTTTAAACTAACAGCAAACATACAAAACTATGTACACTCTCCAAAAAGGAAACAAATTGATGGCTCCACCCAGAGGCATTACCTTGTCTAAATTTAAGATTAACAGCTTAAGAAAATGTGTACTGGCTACCCTTAAATACATCAACTAAATTATGTGCTGCTATATTTAGTGCATTAAGGTACTAAGGCTACTGGTGGACAACTACTTATATATAACTTGTTCACTTCCTACAGTTTCAAAATTAATTTATTTTTCACTGACCTGCTTGCCAGTGTGCATTTAAAAGTTAATTACTTTGTACCTTGTAGATTTCATTCAGAACTCAGGGTTTATACTTTACAGTTCTCCCACCAATCTAACACAATCAACCAACTTCATCTTTTTTCACGTCGTCTTGCAGAACAACATTTCACACATCTAGTGCTATATTTAATAGGACTAATGCTTTATAGTTCTTCATTCATTCACTAATTTCAGATTGTTTCTGATAACCTTCCTGATCATCTTGCTCTCCTCACACCAGTCTCTGGCTGAAGTCCAAGTTGTCCTGATTCCCCTTGGCAGCTCTCGTTTTTTTTTTTTTTTTCTACAGCTTAAGCATTTTCCTTTGGCCAGGTTTCTATGTGGGCTTTTCTGTTGTCGGAACATTGAAAAGCAGAGTCTCATTCAACTTGCTGATTCACTTTGTTGGGTAAAATGTTTTGTTTCTCCTTAGCCTACCATACATCCAAAACTATCTTTGATCTTCCAGGGTAAAATACACAGAAAATAGCTAGATATAGCAACTTGAATCTCACACTTGGCTGTTGGCATCCCTGCTTCCTGAATTGTTAGCTTCTCTTCTGCCTAGTGTATAGCAAATAATTTTCCACAAAGCTCTGCTCTCACCAATTTGTTATTCTTTTGCCTTCTCTTTCACTTTTTTCAGATGCAGCTCTTTCTGCTGGAATGACTGCATTTTTACTAATATAGACATTGGCTGTTTTCTCATGGCCAAATTTGGAGCCTAGATGAGTCTTCTCAGTTAACAAATCCTGCTGTAGAACACCAGTCCAGTTGCTTATTTATATTTTCATAATACTGATGCAGTTTATTCCTTCCTATTTTTCTAGTATAGCAAAAAATCTCAAGTTTTCTCTGTGTGCTCTGTCTTCTAACTCTTCTTGAGAAGCCTCGGGTTTGGACAGTCTTTCCTTCATTTCAACTTCTGATTTCTGCAATTGATCATTTTATCTAAATTACCGCTTAATTCTTCTTTTTACAGCCTTTTATCATTTAACTTTATATATTTCTCCAGGGTCCAACATATTTAAAAAAAACCTGTGAGTACATTTTATTCTTCAGTGAAATTGCTAGAAGGTGCATACTGTACCAAAGCTGAAACTTGAACTGCCTTTTGCTGAACTGCTGCAAGATTCTTCCAAAACTGTGCTTTTTATTCCCCTTCTGGTTGATTTTCTCTCACTTTCTCCACGTTTCTTCTTTGTTGGTATACAAGTAGTGCAATTACAAGCCAGTAACTGAATTTTACTCAAATTGATAATTTTACTGGTATTTTAACAATTTCTGAATTTTCACACTGGTAGAGCTCTAATTAACCTGCTTCTAAGTTTGCTGCCATCTTGGGAATCCTCAATATCTCCTCCTTCTTGAAAGAGGCCGAAGAAACCCAAATTGTACTTCTCAAAAATGTCATAAGGAATCGGGGGTTTTACTACAACTTCATGGTTCCCAAGAGGACAGCAGACTTCTTTCTCATCCTGGTCATCAGTAACTTTAACAAGCATACCCCTCCATACACAGGTCTGGATAGTGACTGCACAGCATGCCATGCTCTTACTTTTGCAGGGCATCTGGATGGTATATCATGATTGACAGCCACTGGTGAATTATTTTTTTTTAAGCTTCATGCTTGGAGGCACCTTCATTTTGCTGTGGGTGGACATCGCTTTCACTATAAGACTCCACTGTTTGATCTGTCTTCTGCAATTAAGAATGAGTGCGCCTAGGTGCTAGCTGTGATGCAGAATCTCTTGTTGGAAGACCATCTCAAAAATCAAGTAATAAAAATGCAAAACAATCCTCTGAGATTTAAATTGTCCAGTTTATTCAAAGTAATGGGCATTTTTGTTTATCAGACTTCATTAGATACAATATTGCTGAAAAAAAAAAAACATTACAATTTGAGTTGTTTAAATAACCCTAAACAAGGGCGTGTGGTGGAAAACAGCCCTTATGAGTCAGGGTAAGGCTGTGGTTCCTGATTGGCTAATAGGTGCACTGACTGGAGATTAATACAAGTCCCTAATTAGAATAGGAGTCATGGATTGGTTACTAGTCAGGCCAGCTGATTGGCCGGAAGGCAAAGTCTTTGATTACAATATGAGCAACAGATTGATTAGGCTGTTATTCACCTCCTTCTCGTTGATAATGAAAAAGATTCATTCATGTTATTATAAAAAAGAAAACCTTGTTTACAGTTTTAAAAGTCTTTTTCACTGAAAATTTATTTAGTTATTAAAAATCCTTTAATTTTGCAGATTCATGAGAACAGCGTGTGTGTATATTAGAATCAACATAAACAATGAGTCAAATGTGCCTGCTTTTACAGGGCATCAGGGATTTCTATTTATATGATGAATCTATCCAAAATTAAGTGGAGAGAATAAAAACAATAAAATAAGGATGCCCGTTTTAAGTGACTAATAATAGGGTTGCAGCCAGTGTGGTCCTTCAGCTTACAAATGGGCATAATACATATTTGGAGAAGTACATTGTAAGGAGTGTTTAAACAATGCTACGGTTCCGGTACTGAAATGGTTCAGTATCATTTTAATTACATTATTTGCTAATTGTGATGATGCTAGTTGATAGGTTTAAAGGTTTAAAGAGTGCATAGAAAGAAATGGGAATAGACTTGGAAATGCAAGTCTAGGGCTAGTAATCATTTACAGTTTTAGTTTTCTACAGCAAGGAGTAAGATAATCTTATAGAAACTATATAGCATAATACAGCAATTTGTGGCTCTAGGTAGGGTAAATGCCAACTACAGTTTATTTATTTTTTTAATCTTATCTAGTAATGTAACAGCAGCATAACCAAGAGTTAATGCGGAGTTGTTTTAGTTTAGTTTTGAGGATTGTGGGTTTTCAATGAGTCTAAAAGAGTGGAATGGAGTTCCATGCCTTGGAGACATGAATGGAGTAAAGAACATCTCTAGCTATGTTGCTGGACGTTTGAATCATGAGGAGATGTTTATCAAGAGAGTGAAGCGTGCAGTGGGGGGGTATACATTTGTAACAAACAGCCTAAGGCAGACCACCTTTCATGGTGATGCACTACACTGTGTTCTACTTGTAGTTGAGAGAGAATGAGGTAGTGGGGTAGATTTGTTAGTTAAGATGCTAAAAAGCAATGCAGTAATGAAAAGAGTAAGCTTTATAGTAGCACTGCTCAAGTTTGCTGTTTTGAGTGGACTGGATGTTGGTGAAACTTGATAAGGCATATAGCAGTGTGGGAAGAAAAATGGAGGAAGGAATGGTTGTTCTTCTGCTGAGATAGTGTTTAGCTCTGTATAAGAGACCTAGCTTTTTTAAATAGTGTTGAATATACAAATCAAATTTAAAGTTATCGCCAGTAATGGCACCTCATAATTTAGTACTGGAGACTACATCAACTGTTGTATTGTTGGATGAGGTGATTTTGAAGTTTATTTTGCAATTGGTATAGGAATTTTGTTGAAAAGAAGCAGTTATAATTTTTTTACTTTATTTGGATTTAGGATGAAATCAGATTTGGCCAGCCCAGTTTCAGTGCTGGTGAAGGAGTCATGAGAGAGTTGCTGAAGCCAAGTAGGATTCTGGGCTGAACATATAAGAGTAGAATCATCAGCATATTGGATTAGGTTGGCAAGTTTAATGCTGGTGTGGAACTTGTTAAATATATTGAACAAAAGGGCCCCAACTATTGATCCTTGGGGTATACCAACAGATACTGGTTGGAAGATAAAGCAGCTTGTTTGCCATTTGACAGCTTGGGATCCATCTGATAGTTAACTTTGGAGCAAAGAGAGGATGAGATGGGCTTAATGATGCTTGCTGAAACAGTAGCTTGTCATGGGAGAGAACAGTATGGATACAGTATAGTTTATATTAGGTTTTTGATTGATGGTATTTATGAAGTTGAGTAATGCAATGTTACACATGAATTGTTCTGAAATTGTGCCAAGTATGAGATAGATTTTTGTCAATGGTATGTTTAAGTAGTTAAATGTATTTATGACATTTGTTTACCGGGAAGGTCCACTGGGCTGACTTGAGCCCATTTTCAGTGGAGGCCCAGGGAGAAAAGCTCCAATAGATTAATACAGTAAGGAAAACTGCATTACAATCCAGAGTTGGCTACCGCAAGTTAGTTATAGTACTTACAAGAGTTACTACAAAACGAATAATGGTAGTGAAGTAGTACAACTTACATAAGGAAAAGGTACAGTTTTGTACCTACCATAAATGTAGATGTTCAAGTGTTCACCCTGCTGCAGTCATCACACTTGGGTTATCCTGCCGTCAGGCAGTCCCGCAGTCGGCCCGAATTCCAGTGTCTTGGTCTGGCGTCGGTTGCTGTCGCTTCTTCCCTGACATCAGTGCGCCAGGGGTATATTAGAGGCATCCAACGCCATTTTCTTCAGTTTTTCTTGCCCCAGATGTCAGGTGCCCCCAAAAGGTATATATACATATAGATATATATATATATATATATATATATATATATATATATACATGTGGCTATATAAAAATAAAACAAAACCTTTAGGTACAAGCAAATACACCACAGAGGTAGTATAGGATAAAGTGGTAGAGATAAGTTCAGCTAATTCAGAGGGGATGGAGGGAGGGTAACCTGGACTGCAGCAGGGTGAACACTCGAACATCTACATTTGTGGTAGGTACAAAACTGTACTATGTTCATCATGTTACCCTGCTGCAGTCATCACACTTGGGTTGAATCCCAAAGCTAAGGAGGGGAGGTGGAGTCAAACAGGGTTAGAAGAAGCTAGTAGGCCCTGCAAAACTGCAGTGGCAAAACCAGCTCTAGTCTTAGAGTAAAGAGGTAAGTGATAGTGTTTGGTGAAGGTGTGCACTGAACTCCAAGTAGCAGCTTCCAGAATATCCTTGGTTGGCACTCCCATGAGAAAGGCTGCTGATGTAGCTGTAGCCCTGGTAGAGTGGGACCTAATGTTAGCAGGTACTGGTTTCCCATGATGTGTGTAGCAGAAGTGTATGCGATGCCCTATCCATTTAGAAATGGTCTGTTTTGAGATAGCTTTTCCTTGTGATCCTGTAGCATAGGCTACAAAGAGCTGGTCAGTTTTTCTGAAAGCTTTAGTTTTATCCAAGTAGTAACGTAATTGCCTGTGAATGTCCAAAGAGTGCAGGAGTCTTTGTCCTTTGTTCTGGGGATTTGGGAAGAAGGTGGGCAAGTGAATGGTTTGGTTTAGGGCCACACTGGATACCACCTTTGGCATAAAGGAAGGATTAGTTCATAGAGAAACTCTGTCTTGATGGAAAATGAGGAAAGGTTCCACCGCCATTAGTGCCTGTAGCTCTGAGACTCTTCTAGCTGAGGTTATTGCTAGTAGTAGGGCAGTTTTCCATGAAAGAAATTTTAAATCAGTTGAGAAAGCTGGTTCAAAGGGCGGCAGTGAAAGCTGTTCCAGGACAAAGTTGAGATCCCAAGTAGGTGTTGGAGCTCTCCTTGGCGGTCTTAAGTTCTTAGCCCCTCTGAGGTACTGTCTTAGGAGTGGATGTGAAAATAAAGGAGGATCCATGCTGTAATGAGCTGAAATTGCTGAGGCGTGGATCTTAATAGATGAAAAGGAAAGTCCTTTGTGTAACATCTCATTTAAATATTGTAGAATCTGAGGAATGTTCGGCTCCAGGGGATTTAGGCCTTTAGCCTGGTTCCAGGCGCAAAATCTTTTCCATTTGTCTGAATAGGTTTTCCTGGTGCTGGGCCTCCAGAATGACATCCATAACAGCTTTGGATAAAGATGTTGGCTGGTTGTTTAGGTAATTTGCCATGCAGCCAGGTTTAAAGTTTTGAGCTGGCTGTGTAGAATCAGATTGTCTCGTTGGGTGAGCAGGTGAGGAATTTGTGGCAAAATCCATGGTGGGCCCTGGGCCATGTTTCTTAAAACTGGATACCAATGTTGGCGTGGCCAGCCTGGTGCAAATAGAATTACTTGTGACCTCTCTAATCTGACTTTCAGCAGTACCTTTGCTAGAAGAGGCAGTGGAGGGAAGGCATATACTGTTAATGTTTTCCAACTGAATGAGAGGGCGTCCACTTTTCAAGCTAGTGGATCGAAGGTCCTTGTGCAAAATTTTTGAAGTTGGTGGTTGTGGGGGCTTGCAAACAGATCTATGTCTGGGCGTCCCCATTTTTGAGCTATCATTGCAAATACTTGTGGATCTAGTTTCCATTTGTGTGGATCCATGATGTTTCTGCTTAGGTCGTCTGCCAATGTGTTTTTCTTTCCTGGCAGGAATTGTGCTTGTAATTAAACCTGGTAAGACAGTGCAGTGTTCCACAAGGTCATTGCTTGCCTGCATAGAGGGTAGGAATGTGTGCCCCCTTGCTTGTTTATGTACCACATAACTGTGGTGTTGTCTGTCCTTATTAGTAGTTGTCCTGGGTGTAGAGGGTCCTTGAAAGCTGTTAGGGCATTCTGCACCGCTAGCATTTCCTTTTGACTGATATGCAGGTGTCTCTGATCTGTAGTCCATTTGCCCTGAATGCACTGTCCTGCCATGTGTGCTCCCCAGGCATAGTCCGATGCATCTGTTGTCATAGTTTGCCTGGCTGTGGGTAAGGTGAAAGGCTGACCCTTGTTGAGGTGCCATGCCTGTGCCCACCATAGAAACTCCTGTTGAAGGCAGGGAATGAGTGGAATCATTGTTTCCAAGCTGTGGCTGTGCAGAGTCCATACACTTTTCAGGTACCATTGTAATTTCCTCATATGCAGTTTTGCAAATGGTATTAGTAGTATGCAAGGTGCCATGAATCCCAAGGCCTGCAGAATTTTTCTTGCAGGGATTTGGGTCTTTGTTGCCATTATTTTGAAATATTGAAACAGCTGTCGTTGTTTGTCTGGCGTGAGATAAGCCATCTGGGCCATTGTATTCAAGCTGGCACCCAGGAATATTATGTTTTGTGAGGGCACTAGTTTTGATTTCTTTTCATTTACTGTGTACCCTAGGCAACTTAGAAGGTGTTTGACAAATGCCAGATGCTGTAAAAGAATGTCCTTGCTTTCTGCTTGAATAAGACAGTCATCCAGGTATGGGTATATTTGAATTCCTCATTGTCTGCAGTATGCAATTACTGCTGCCAGGCATTTTGTGAAGACCCTGGGCGCAGTAGATAAGCCAAAGGGCAGTGCAGAAAATTGATAATGTGTTGAACCTGCAGTGAAGCGGAGGTATCTTCTGCAATTTTGTCTGATAGAGACATGCAGGTATGCCTGCTTGAGGTCCAAAGTGACTAACCAAGCATTCTTGCCCAGCATGAGAAGAAGCTGTTGTAGTGTTAGCATCTTGAATTTTGGTACTTGCAGATAGGTGTTCAGAATTGAAAGATCCAGAATGGGCCTCCATGCTTTGTCCTTTCTTGGAACTAGGAAGAGTCTTGAGTAAAATCCTTGTCCTTGCTCCTGTGTAGGTACCTGTTGAATGGCTCTCATGTCTATGAGAGCTGTAATTTGTTTTTGTGCCTCTGCCCATTAATTTGGTGTCAGGTTTGGCATTCCTGTGATCCTTGGTAAGGTATGAAAGTGGAATCTGTATCCTTGAGAGACAATGTTTAGAACCCATTTGTCTTTTGTGATGATGTGCCAGTTGTCTGCAAAAAATGCTAGTTTTCCTCCCAAGGGGGTTGCCAGGAGAGATTTGCTTGGTAGTTTCAGGACAGAGTCATTGTGTCTGCCTTCTGCTAGCTTGGGGCCTGTCTTCTCCTCCTTTCTGGGTAGCAGAACCCCATTGGCGAGGTTTGTAAGGGCCCTGTGACTTACCTCTGCCCCCTGGGCGTCTGTATTTGCCCCTCTGTGATCTGTCTGAAGCTGGAAAGGACCAATTTTTTGTTGGCCAATTTCTGCTGAAGCGAGGGGGTTGTACCTGCAAGAAATCCTTGACCATTTGCATAGATTTAGCCTTGTCCTCCATTTTCATTAAGACCTCTTCTGCTTTGACACCAAATAATGCATCCTGTTGTAAAGGTGCATCTAATAATTTTGCTTTAACATGGTCAGGGAGGGTTTGCTCTTTTAACCAAGCATGTCTGCGAATGACAGAGCCGGTAACAGCTGCTCTACAGGAAGCTTCCAGTGAATCAAATCCGCATTGTAAAGTATGCTTGCCCACCTGTTCAGCTGCATGCAACAGATCCTGCATTTCCTTGAATTCAGGCTGTTCTGAAAGTGTGCTCATTTTTTGTTTTAACTGAGACATCAGGAATTGTTGATATTTCAACATGTGAAACTGGCAATTTAATGCTCTCATAGCCAGAGTTGCAGAGGTGTATATTTTCTTTCCCCATCTATCTAGGGCTCTGGGATCTCTTTCAGAGGGCACAGGATTTGTAGCCATAGAAGCTTTTGCTCCCTTAGGACCCTGGGATATGGTTTCTGGGTCAGCTACAGGGCTTTTATAAAGGAATTTGTGAGAGTCAGGCACTCTGTAGTATCTGTCTGGTTTGACTGGAGCAGGAGGTAGAGAGTCTGGATTTAAACTAGACTCCAAGTAGACATCATCCACAATATCTAAAACAGGAGGGATAGCAAGAGGTCTGTGCTGGAGTAATAGAAGGAACTATCGGAGCCTTTTCTTAGAATCTGAGTAATCCTGGCCTTCAAAGTGGAAATGTTCCCTCATGGTATGTAATGTTTCCCCAAAGGAGTAGTCTTCAGGGGGAGATGCTGAGGGAATAGAGTCTTCAGCATCAGAATCCTCATAAGGTGGAAAAGTGTAATCCTGTTCCTCAGAAGAATCTGAGGAGAGAGAAACCTGGTCAGAGGATGCGTAATCCTCCTCTTGTCTTGGTCTTTTATCAGGAGGGGGATGGGAACCTCCGATAAGGGTAATTAAATCTCCAAGTCATCTTAAGCATCTGTTTCTTAGGCATGGGGCCTTGACCTGTAGACTGATGAACAGTTTTCTTAGGTTTTAAAGGAGTTTTAAGCTTAGCATAAGATTTAATGGTGAGTGTAGTCGGTCTGAAGACACCTTCTGCAACCGAAGGTGTTTCCTCTGCACCGGTGACTAATTCTGCTCCGGTGTCGGTAGATGGCTGCGTCGGCCTAGTAGACTCCGCTTGGGAGTCGGCAGCTATCTGGGGTTCCAGCTCTGCGGTCGTCAGGGGCTGTGTAGGTGCCTCACTGAAAACCGGAGAACTGGCGACAGGCCCAGCTAAGGCCTCGGGGTCTGGCTTATTCCTAGGCTGCCTGTCCTTATCCTTGCGTTTTTTATGAATTGCGGTCGTCGGCTGCTCTGACAACATGATATAATTAAATTTCCTACCAAAGTAATGCCGTGCGAAGTCAAAATGGCATTTGATAGTGCGTTTATTAAACCTAGCGCAAAACCGACAACCTATGACGTCGTGGTCTGGGCCTAGGCAAGGAATACAATAGGAATGGGAGTCCTTATTAGGTATTTGCTTCCCAAAAGAAATGCAATTGTTAACTTTTTCTGACATCGGACTGAGGCAAGAAAATGTTCCCCAATAGGGTACTTAGCTTTATTGAAGACTTTGGACTGAAATTCAAATCGAAAATCTCAGGTGTCGGCCGACCGGCACTTGCGAACTGCTTCTGCTTCGGGCACCACGCAGCAAGAAAGACTGAAGAAAATGGCGTCAGATGCCTCTTATATACCCCTGGCGCACTGACTTCAGGGAAGAAGCGACAGCAACTGACGCCGGACCAAGACTTTGGAATTCGGGCCGACTGCGGGACCGCCTGACGGCAGGATAACCCAAGTGTGATGACTGCAGCAGGGTAACACGATGAACATCTGTATTACAGCACAGAGGTGGCTACTGCAAGGTAGTTAGAATATTTACAAGAGTTTCTACTATACAAATGATAGCAGTGAAGTGGTACAACTTACAGCTACAAAATATAGTATTAGAATAAAGCAAAATGTCAAAAAGGTGATTTTAGACAACAATCATCATAAGTTTAATTAAGAAGAGGGCAATACAAGGACTGATAAGGGAGAGGGGGTTAGGTAACAGCATTAGACAAGGTACAACAGTTGCAAATCCATTTGGAAAGATTATAATTTTGGAGGGCAGTTTTGAATTTGAAGAGGTGTTGTTCAGAATGTACAGAGGAGGAGAGATCATTACTGTGTCTGGCCATAGTCCAGGAGTGTAGAAGTTTGCCAACTGGAAGAGTTGGTTAATGGACTTGTAGTAAGTTTTGATTTTCTGAGTGTAATGACCTAGTAGGGGAGTAAGGGGTAAATAAGGAGCTGAGTGCAGGGCATTCTTGTGGTTTATAAATTAGTCTATGAGAGGTAGTTAGTTGGAGGTGTAGCAGGAAATGTAGGAATTCGAGCCAGTGGACATGTCTTAAAGCTATACAGTGATGGGTAGAATAACGACAGTTAGAAGCAAATTTGGTGATTTTGTTGTAACAGGACTCTAATTTCAGTTTTAGAGAGGACTGCAGGTTAGTAGAGGAGGAGCACCGTTGGTTAGAGAAGGAAGCATCTAAGAGAGGGCTAGGGCTTGTTTAGCTGTAGGAGAGAGGAATTTATGGTGCCTGTAGAGGAGGTCAAGTTTTTTTGTGGGTTTTAGAGATATTGGATTGGATATGTAGATCAAACTTTAGATTGTCTATTATAACCCCCAAGAGTTTAGTATAAGCTATGAGTTCGATCTTTATGGAATTCAATGACAGAATGTTCAAGTCTTGGAAATTGATAGAAGTATTCTTTTTGGGGTGAACAACATAAGTTTTTTTTTTTTGGCATTTAAGGACAGGTGATTTTGGTGGAGCCAACAGTAGAGAAAGCTGTTTGGGTCATTTGTTGTAGGATGATAGGGTTAGTTGCTGAACAGACTATGGTCAAGTCATCAGCAGATTGGACTAGGGAGGAGTGAGGTAAAGCTTGATGCATTTTTCCAGAATTTTAGACAAGGGTGAAAAAATGGCTATGAACCTATAGCTGGCGGGTTCAGTGATTTTGCCTCCTTTGTGAAAATGCAGGATATAAGATTTCTTCCAGGAGAGGAAACACAAGATTCTTAAATCTGTTTATGAGAATAGAAACAGGATAGGCTATAGCTTCACTAGCAATTCTGAGATACTTGCCTGGTGAATTATCAATAGCTAAGGTGGTGGTTTAAGTTTGAGGCAGACGGGTATAAAGCTGAGGAAGAAGGCATTGGAATTGTTGATGTGTTGAAAGGTATATTGTGGACTGCTGTAGTTATTTCTGTTAAATAATGACTTTAAGATGTTTACAAAGTGGAAGTTGAATAGAGCAGCAGTACAGTCTGGATCTGTATCAGGGCATGGGTTGAGCTTTTGACATCTACCAGTGGTTAAGAGTTTTTTGATGAAGACCCAGAACTCTTTTGGGTTTTTATGGCGTGTGCTTTGTGAGTTGAAGCATTAGTGGATATTGTCTATCTTAAGTTTGTGGAGGTATCTAAAGTTTCACTGGGCTTGTGGACTTGGATTTTGTTGCAAGCTTTTATCCCTTTTTATGTAAGAGTATTTTGGTGTCAGAGGACATATGCTTGACTTTCTTCTTATTGGAGCCTGATTATCTGTAAAAAGAAGTGCATCATCATCTAGAGGAATGGATTTAAGTAGAGTCCAATGTATTGATTTTAGAAAGTATATGATATGTTGGGGTTAAAGCTAGTTAAATCACGTTTCTATAAAGTGATGTTTTCTTGCTACATGAGCAGTACTTGTAATTGTAAAGGTGATGAAGTAATCATGATGTGTGTCTGGTAAGATTACAGAGGATATTTAAGCAATAACTGATGACGTGGTGTGGTATATTGAAGATTTACCCACGACTGGTGTGGTTTAATCATGAGGGTGAAGCCCAAGTGATTAAACAAAGGCAACCATGGATAAATCTTCAATGTACCACAACCACGGAGTCGGTTATTGCTATTAATACAATGACATTATTTAAGAAAAAAAAATATTTACTTTTCTTAAATAATGTCTTTGTATAACGGCGGAGTGCTGTTCTTCTACCGGTTGTGGTATACTGCTTCTGCGTTTTGATGTACTGTGCATGCGTATGGGATTTGCATTCCCACGCATACCCAGTACATCAAGGCTTTGAAATGGAAGCAACGGGGAAAAGAAAGTCTCCGTTGCTCCGTTTTCTCTTTTTTTTTTTTATTGTAAAAAAAAAAAAAAGGTTTTGAGGCAGTTTGTACCAATGGAAGAAAGTCTGGGCGACCAGGCCTTTTTTCTGTTGGTATATTGTGGGATTTACAACGGGCATGCTGGTTGGGCTGGCCAATCAGCGTGCATGTTCTAGAATATTAATAGGGAGACATTATATCATTTGTTTTTATTGGTTGTCAATATTTTGTCCAGAAGGGATTGTTGATTATTGTGGATGTTGAACCTAAATGGGGATTGGATAATTTGAGTGAAGCCAAATGGTAAGCAAAAGCAAATATTTTTTTCTGTTTCTGTCAAATTACACGGTAAGAAATATCATAGATCAATAATTTCACAGCATAATAGTAAAGTACTTTTGAAACATTTTTCTAGAAAGTCTTTTTATTTGACTTTTTTTTTCTTTTTTTTACTGGGTTCGAGCATTGGACCTATTTTAGTTTCAGCCCAGAGGATTAAAATAAAGTAAGAACATCATGGAATCAGAAACTGCATCTTTAGCCACAGTTTGTCATTTCTGATGCATAAAACAGATGCTTTGTGTTTTATTTTATTAAAGATTAGATCCATGTTTTTTTCTGAACTATAACCTCCCTTTCATTTCTTCATTGGAGAAGAAGTATAGAAACAATATACTTTAGCCTATGCCTGGTCACCTCAACATTTGTTATTAATATAGAGGCTGCTACATTTGTGTGTCAGGGTCAGCCACAGAAATCCCATACTCCCTGTAAAGATATATTGTCATTTAGATATTGCAAGTAAAATCCCTTAATTTGACAATGATTATATAAGATGTATAATTGAAATTATGACATAATTAGACATTATCTTTGGAAGAAACAACTTTATTTTGTTTCCTCGGAATATCTTATTAATCTCCACAGCTTCACTCAAATCATTAACTCTTCTACGAAACTTAAACAAAACAAGAAAGAGAGTACCTTAGACTGGATTCATATTAATAACCATTTCCAAACATATTAGGTAGGAATCTTACCAGATGACCTTAGCGACCACTCTTTGACGTACATTATCAGACAAAAAAGTGATATTTCCCAACCTCCCACATATAGAACTTCAAGGTCCAGTAAACACTTTAACCCAGTACTATTTCAATGTGAGTTGAATGATTGTGACTGGACTCCTCTAAAAACACACTCAGTTGAAGAGGCAGTCAAATACTTCAATGAAAAATTATTGACTATCCTTGACCAGCATGCTCCAAAATGCTCTGTTAGAATCAAATCAAAACCAGCCCCATGGCTCACAAAAGAAATCAGACAGAAAATCTTAGTAAGAAACAAAGCCTGGTCTAGGTGGCGTGCTACCAAAAATATTACCGACCAGCAAACATTTAGACACTTGAGAAGTGTAACAAAAAAAGGCTATTCTCTCAGATAAAAAGAACTTTTATAGCAAACTACAACAAACAAACCAAAATAATCCACAAAAGTTCTGGGCGAGTATCAATAGACTCCTACAATCCAGATCATTCTATTACACCAACCCCACATGATGCTAATCATAATAGTCCCATCCAAACTGCTAATACCTTTAACACCTTCTTTACAGAGGCCATTCAATCTCTAGCCTGTCAGCTATCCCCTGATAACTCTAGCCTTCTTACCTCTTCTCCTAATCCCCTCCCTACTTTCCACCTGAAACCCATCTCTACTAAATTCATCTTTAAGCGTATCCAAAAACTTCAGCCATGTACTCCTTCAGGTAACCAAATTCCAGCTGAATATTTGCAAAAAGCAGCCACATCAGTAGCATATCCTATATCCATCCTCATTAATAGAACCATACATGAGGGTACCATCCTTGACATCTGGAAAATCTGTCACATTATACCATTACATAAAAAGGGCAACTCAAATGAATATTCTAACTATCAGCCTATTGCTCTACTATCACCCTTAGCAAAAATAATGGAAAAATGCTTTCATCACCAGCTACTTGACCATTTAATTCAACATAATTTACTAGCTAACAGCCAACGTGGCTTTAGACCATTTCACAGTACTACTACTGCCCTCCTATCCTTCACTGACTCCATTAACAGAAACCGTAATGACAATGTTCTCTCTCTTCAGCACTCTTTATTGATCTTTCAAATGCCTTTGATATGGTAAACCATTCTCTTCTTATAAATATCCTGAAATCTCTTTCACTTAGCAATCAGACTATACAGTGGTTTAGTTCCTACCTTACTAATAGTCAGCAGGCAGTGCTCTGGGAGAATAGTCTTTCTTCCCACCTACCAGTAATCCTCGAGGTCCCTCAAGGTCCCATTCTAGGACCTCTCCTATTCTCAATATTTATCAATGATCTATACCTAGCTATTCCTGAAGCTACCTGCATACAATATGCAGACGAGTCAACACTCATATGTTCAGCCAACTCTGCATCAGAACTGCAATCCCTAACTCAGAAAGTATTTAACACATTGGAGACCTGGTTCTCTAAACGTTGCCTCCTCCTCAATCCCAAAAACAAAGCTCCTCCTCTTTACACCTACTCGCAAGTCCTCCCCCATTGATTTCTCAGTCATAACTAATAATGGCACCCTCATATCCCCTGACTCTACCACCAAACTCCTAGGAGTTACAGTAGACAACAATCTCAACTTTGACACCCATATTAATAACACTATAAAAACAGTCGACAGAAAAATGGGGTCCTTATACAGGATTAAGCCATTCCTTACACCAGCAGCAAGAGCTACCATTGCCCACTCCCATCTTATCTCTATACTTCTCTGCTTAGGTCGTCTGCCAATGTGTTTTTCTTTCCTGTGCCTCCCCCATATACACTAACCTGTCTAAACATTAATTTCTCAAATTGGCCAACTCTTATAATCACATCGCCAGATTTGCCACTGGTAATCCCTTTTGAACCCATCACTGTCTGAATCTAAAGCAGTTGGGCTGGCTTGAACTACAAAACCTGCTACAACTGTCTCAACTTATCATAGCCTACAAGGTCCTAAATCACCCAAACAACACCCCTATACTTTCAAACCTTATAATCCCGTATAAAAATCATTATGATCTTCTAATAAACGACTAGTCAGCATAAGTAAGTCTGACAACTTGGCAGGAGACTCACTGTTCTCTAACACAGCTGGTAAAAACTGGAACCTACTACCTGATGATCATACATCATTTCCTTCTTTGCCGCTCTTTAAACAAAAACTTAAAAGACACCTGAAATTACACTGGTTATGCCCTTGTAGCAACCCTGACTAATCCTTTCTTTTTTATTTTGTATCATCTCTAAAATTCTACTTTTTTATATAAGTTAAATGCTGCTTACTACCAATGAAAGCAGGAACTGTAACCAACAGACACTTTGAATTTAATTCCTCTTGATGCATCATGTATAACTTCTGTACCTTACCTTTGTACCATACTGCATATTGACTGTGTATACCTTTGTCTCAGCCTTTTTGTTATGTATAGCTTTTTTAGC
Source organism: Protopterus annectens (assembly GCF_019279795.1). Classification (NCBI taxonomy): domain Eukaryota; kingdom Metazoa; phylum Chordata; order Ceratodontiformes; family Protopteridae; genus Protopterus; species Protopterus annectens. The sequence continues at coordinate 879,891,665 of NC_056743.1, read as the reverse complement.
ATAATCTTGATTGTATATGTCACTGTCTCTGTATGTATGTTAAAACTGCATTTTTTTTTATCACCTAGAGCTTTTCTCCCCGGGCCTCTACTGAAAATGGACATATATCCAGCTAGACTAGTCCGGTCAACAAATGTAAAATAAAAAAAATAAATAAAATAAATCTTACTCTTGTATCCAAAATCCTGACTGATACTTCTCATGCTGCCATCATGAGCCACAAAGACTATATACTGTAACTTTATCATCTAGAATGTAGTTCTTAATGAAATATCGCATTAAATAAAGGTCTCTAGAAGAATCTTTTTCTCTTTCGGCTGTTCCCATTAGGGGTCACCACAGCGGATCATCTGTTTCCATTTCTTCCTGTCCTCTGCATATTAATGTGTCACACCAACCACCTGCATGTCTCTCTCACCACATCCATAAACCTTATTTTAGGCCTTTCTCTTTTCCTCTTACCTGGCAGCTCCATCCTTAGCATCCTTTTCCCAGTATACCCAGCATCCCTCCTCAGCACATGTCCAAACCAATGCAATCTCGCCTCTCTGACTTAGTCTTCCAACCGTCCAACCTGAGCTGACCCTCTAATATACTGATTCCTAATCCTGTCCATCCTAGTCACACCCAGTGCAAATCTTAACATCTGTAACTCTGCCACATCCAGCTCTGACTCCTGCCTTTTTGTCAATCCCACCATCTCCATCCCATACAACATAGCTGGTCTCACTACCCTCCTGTAGACCTTCCATTTCACTCTTACTTGTACCTGTCTGTCACAAATCACTCCTGACACTCTTCTCCACCCATTCCACCCTGCCTGTACTCTCTTTTTCACCTCTCTCCCACACTCACCATTACTCTGATCTGTTGATCCCAAATACTTAAACTCATCCACCTTTGCCAGCTCTACTCCCTGCATCCTCACCATTCCTCTATCCTCCCTCTCATTCACACACACATATTCTGTCTTACTCCTGCTGACCTTCATTCCTCTCCACTCTAGAGCATATCTCCACCTCTCCAGAGTCTCCTCAACCTGGTCCCTACTCTCACTACAGATCACAATGTCATCTGCAAACATCATAGTCCATGGGACCTCCTGTCTGATCTTGTCTGTTAACCTGTCCATCACCATTGCAAATAAGAAAGGGCTCAGAGCTGATCCTTGATGTAACCCCACCTCCACTTAAACGCATCTGTCACTCACACTGCAGACTTCACCACTGTCACACTACCCTCGTACATATCCTGTACCACTCTTACATACTTTTCTGCCACTCCTGACTTCCTCATACAATACCACAACTCCTCTCTAGGCACCCTATCATATGCTTGCTCCAAGTCCACAAAGACTCAATGCAACTCTTTCTGACCTTCTCTGTATTTCTCCATCAACACTCTCAGAGCAAACATTGCATCTGTAGTGCTCCTTCCCGGCATGAAACCATACTGCTGATCACTAATCATCACCTCCCTTCCTAACCTAGCTTCTACCACTCTTTCCCATAACTTCAAGCTGTGAATGATCAGTTTTATCCCTCTGTAGTTACTACAGCTCTGCACATCACCCTTATTTTTAAAAATAGATACCAAAACACTTTCCACTCCTCAGGCATCCTCTGACTTTCCAAGATTTCATTAAACAATCTGGTTAAAAACTCCACTGCCATTTCTCCTAAGCACCAACATGCTTCCACTGGTATGTCATCTGGACCAACAGCCTTTCCATTCTTCATCCTCTTCATAGCTGTCCATACTTCCTCCTTGCTAATCTGTTTCACTTCCTGATTCACTATCCCCACATCATCCAGCCTTCTCTCTCTCTCTCATTCTCTTCATTCATCAGCCCCTTAAAGTACTCTTTCCATCTGCTCAACACACTCTCCTCGCTTGTGAGTAAGTTTCCCTCACTATCCTTTATCGCCCTTACCTGCTGCACATCTTTCCCAGCTCGGTCCCTTTGTCTGGCCAATGGGTACAGGTTCTTTTCTCCCTCCTTAGTGTCCAACCTTTCATACAACTCTCCATATGCCTTATCGTTAGCCTTCGCCACCTCTCTCTTTGCCATGCTCCTCATCTCTTTATACTCCTGTCTACTTTCTTTATCTCTTTGACAATCCCACAAAGGTCTCTGGAAGAATATGCGCTATGAATTAGCTGACAGCCCTTTAATTAAAATTAAAAACTAAAACTGGACTTCACAGAAATGCTCATCAACTCATTACAGCTGAGTGCACCTCCAGGCATTTCTGCAGTTAACTCCTATTGCGCCTCTAGGCATCAAATATTGCTTTGTTCATATTTGCATTAATCATTCCAAAACCATGCTACATACAAGGTATCGGAATATTTTATCTTGAAGCATACATGATGGCAAACACAACTGTACTGATATTTGATCTTTGTCAGAACTATAAGGTGATAACCTCATTTTTTTAAAGGTTCAAGCCACACCCACTGGGAATTAAAGGGACACACTCAAAAGAGCTGTACTGAAGGGAATGAGTTAATTTGAAAGCTAAATTACAGCTATGAAAACAGTTCAGTGTGCTGAATAACAACAACAACAAAAAAAAACTTCAGGAATTGGTTAGATGAGCCTGAAAGAAAAAAAAATACACAGTCAGTAATGAAATGGTGGAATCAGTCACTGACACTAGGATGGGAAACATGGCTTCCTAAAATATAAAGTATCAGTAAATCCATATACACAACGGATGCACATAATAACATTTTTGATGAAATTAAAGGAGTGGCTAAATTTGCTTCCCTATGTTCAGCAGTTCCATCCAAAAAACAAATTTATTGATTTTTCTGTACTGGGAAGCATAACTCAAAATGCTTAATACCCCCAAAGATTCCACTTCCTAACTTATATTTACCACCTCCTCTGTTGCATAATAGCAGGAGAAAGTACAAAATGCTACAAGCAGTACACAGTAACCTCACACAACATAAATACAAGCAGTTTCACTATACCATTACTAAAGGAAATAAAACAAAAGCTGTTCAATGAACATATGCTTGCCAGAGTGTAGATACGCAATTGAATTAATTTGTTCTCTAATGGTGTACTTTTAAATGCTTAAATGGGAAACTGTGAGAAGAGTTAAAGCTAGCACTTTACATCGAATATAACCTCCAAAACTTTTGTGTAATATTTCCCCAAACATATCAAAGAAATGTTGAAGAATCAAATTTACACAGATTTGAGAATGTAAAGAAAAAGGACCTTTCAAGGATTATTTGTGAAGTATTAAAGACAATAAAATTATATTTCTAAAGCCAACATTATTATCTTTTTTGAAACTGTCAGTTATGTTTCAGTTTACTGCCTAATTTACTTAAGTCGTAATCTCAGAAAGGGTGATTTCAAGCAACAGTCAGTGACAGAGAGAAGATATTTTGTTGTCTGAGCTTTAAGGGCATTTATTACTTTAAATAACAGTGGTGTGATAACATAAAAATGTCACCATTAGTCTTTGTTTGGAAGTGTTTACATAAGGTATTTTTATACCTCAAGTATACTCCAAAGAATTTTTCCTTGGGTAGATAGCAGATGTCAGAGGCATGATGGGGAAGAAAGAGGTAATTGGGAATATATTTTTGGGAGTGTAATGAGTTGGAAGACTTAAAAAATTCCCTGCAGACTATTCTGTCAGAAATACTGGGTCAGCAAATTAGTATAACTAAGGAAATTAACTGTGACAGAGAAGTGGACTTGCCTAGGAATAGTAGGCCTAGTTGAGTCTAATTATGGTGGCTGCCAAAAAAGCTACTTCTAGAAAATGGAAAGCAAAGTTTAAATCAACTGTACTAGAGGTGGTGAATACAGTAACAGAGATAAAACAACTGGAAATGGGATCTTTAGAAAAGAGTAGGATCAAATTGCATGGAAAAATGGGAATTGTAGGAACAGAAATCCACAAGAAATCCACAACTGATAAAACAAATAGCCAGCAGCACAATAGCAATCCAACAGACTAAGCGTGTTAACCAATCCAAAGTTTAATAATCCAAGAATAAATGGTAAGCGCTTTCGGCTGTGACACCAGCCTTCTTCAGACATCAATACAACTGATTAAAATCTTTATATAAGCATACTAATACTCTATACCAATTATCCAATAAATTAATATTAAATTAAAACCAATTAATTATTAAAATAATTATTAAAACAAATCTAGTTAGTTATATGATATAATGTTTACAATCGAATACATAAATAAAATGACTGATATCATATATATATATATATATATATATATATATATATATATATATATACACACACTATATATATTATGTGTTGTCACAATATTAAATACTATCTGTTATAAGCCTTGAGTTTTAAAATACTAGTAATAGATATTGAATCATTAAGGCCTGGAAACTGTGTGGCATTTAAGAAAACTTGCCACCAGTATTCTTTAGATTCTAATATTGTTTTCCAGGGATCTTTTCTTGGAGATGGAGCTATCTGTTCCAATACTATGAATTTAAATGAATGTGTGGAATTATGCATCAATTGTAGGAACAATATATGCAAAATAACATTTTGGAGGAGCAATGAGGTTTAAAAGAAGGCAGGATTTGAACAAGCTATATAATGTTTCACTGACAATGACTGGATAGATAAGTGATGTATAGTGTTTGCAACTAAAATAAGTCTGTATGGTTTGTTTTCATTTATATAAAGGTATGATCACCCAGGTCATAAATGATAATTTAGTAAAGTTGTTTCTTGTTTAAAAAAAGTGTCACTGTTAGAAGAATTAACTTAAATTTTCAGTTACCAGTTATGTACATCACCACTGTACAAGAAATGTAGTTGTTTGGTGGGATTATCTTGTTAAGTTGTTGAGTGTTTCGGCTTTTCCCGGTTAGGGGTCGCCACAGCGGAACTCCGATCCGCTAATGATTGGTAGTTGATTTTTACGTGCCGAGTTACCAGCCCTGACGCACAACCTTCAACGAAGGTACTCCCATTCACGCATGTCTCCACGCAGAAGACACTCTAGCTGAGAATCGAACAGGACAGCATCTTACTGTGAGGCGACAACGCTAATAACAATTAAGCACTTAACTAATTCACAATTATATCAGTATAAAATAATGGAAAACTAATTAACTCTCCATCTTATTATTATAATTCATTGGAAAACTGTCTGCCCAAGTTTAGTATTGTTTGTGTGTTTTTTGTGAAGAATATTGTGTGAATTTATGCAAAGCTAACCATTTAATCTTCAGGCATTACCCTTTCTGTTTCTAGAATGTATGGTTTGCTCTGTCATTTTAGGAATTTTCAGATAATCCAACATATGGTTAATAAAAAAAAAAAAAAAAAAAAAAAAAAACACCTCGTCGTATACCACTACTTTTCCAGTGTCTGTAGTTATAGCAAAAGTTGCAGGGCCCCTTACAGTGGTCAAACAAGTTTTCACATGGAAATGAACACAAGCTACTATTTTAGTCCTGGAGTATTTGAGTTCCATTTTTTCTAATACTTACAGTATAAATTAATTACTAGATCAACTGTAATCAGAGTGTTACACTGGCGCAGTGAGTAGAATTGCCACCTCACAGCAAGAAGTTCCCCAGTTCTCAGCTGGGGTACTTCCTCTGCAGTGTCTACGCATCTTCCCTGTGTCTGCATGGATTTTCTCTGGGTGCTCTGTTTTCATCCCATGTCTCAAAGGTATACAGTAGGTCATTTGGCAGTCTTCCAAACTGCTCATAGGTGTACATGTAATATGCAATTGATTGTCCTTTCTGGGATTCTAGAATGAGATTCATAACGATGTAGTCACTGGCTGCCAGGACAAGCTGTGTTATTGCCTACTAGCAGGTTATCCGCTAAAGTATGATGCTGGTTCATAATTAATATGCATTTTGGTAAGTTTACCTTTAGTTGCTTGATACATCAGTGTTCTTTATTAATATTATTATTGTTATTCAAGTGCGATTGCTGGAGACCTATTGTAGTGAGAGTATTGAGTCATTTTTTTTTTTTTTTCAGCCTAAGACTGCAGCAAATTGAAGAAAGTACAAGACTTTCTTTAATGTTTCTAAAATGATTACTCTTTCTACAAGATGGACTAACCTCAGACTGAGAATTTATAAATATATGGAGTGAGGAGGTGAAGCTTCTCATCCTGCAAAAAATGCTTGTGCAACTATTATGTGTTCTTTTCTATGAAATCCATTATTACTCAAATACATGTTTTTTGTGCTATCTTGACTAAGGAAATGTGTGTAAAGCTTGAAAGTTTTTATCAGATATTGGTACTATTAAATCTTTATAGTCACATTAATTATGACATTGTTTAATATTAAATGTGAAAATCATTGTAAATAACGTTATTTTTAAAAATAATTTGATATCAGGCTGCATTGACTTTAGCTGATGAACAGGGCTCACCATACCTGCAGTTTGCTTCACAGTTTGTCATATTTCTATTAATTACAAGTTAGTATTATCATATGATTTGATTGCAAGAATTATTGAATTGTCAAACTTTTAGAATAACACAGGTTACTTAATATCTGTTATCTCCGCAGTCAGACTTAAGTAAACAAAGGCCCTTCCCTAAGAGAAACGATAGATCATTAATGAATTAAAGAACCAGTCACAATAGAAAAACAAACTAATTCACGGTAATTCATTTATTTAAAGCACCACCATTAACAAAGGAAGTCGCTATAAACTGTGAACTAAACATATAAACTCTCCTTTGTACTACACAGGTAAATCACAGAACACCTGCATACCAGGTAAAACTGTTACGTTGCATAACAACTTTTTCTGTATCATAGTAATATACTTAAACTTTTAGCATTATAAAACTGAAATCATGCATTTGGCTAATAGCATACAAAAATGAACAGCAATTGTAGAAAACATGCTTAAACAACAGACAGACCATATAGCTGACTTAGTATTCAGAGAGCATTTTTCTGGTAAATTTGTCATTTTTATTTCCCATGTCCACTTGATTCTTAAACAGTTGTCCAAATCCTAGGTTCCCAAAACCAAGCCAATACTGGATTCCTGATTTATTTACTTGGGTCTAGGAAGGGAAGGCAGCAGCCCAGTCAACTTAGATTGTTAGCATGATTTTAGTAGACAAAGATTTGGCCAACAGAATCAATAAACTGTCACAATCCCATATTTTCTCAGTCAGCTTGAACACACCTTTTCTGACCCAGTTAACATATGATTACAAATATTTTACTAGACTATGATCTAGAAGGTTTGCATGATACAGTTAGGTATACATTAGCAGTAGAATGGGAATCTGTATCCCTGGAAATACAGCAAAACTTTCACATTAAACAAAAAACATGTTAGGTTTCAGCTATCTCCAAATTTTGAACTTAATCTCTTACGCTACAAAATTGCTGTTAACTCTTTAAAGGCATTCTTTAGTGGTTTCATTCACTGTGCCTAGCTGATGCAGTTCACATCTTCAAAACAAAGTATCATACAAAGTATTTGCGGTCATAAATTTTAAGACTGCATAGTGTAATATCCATAGCATTTCAGTGCCTGACATTCTAACAGATTATAATTTTGCAAATACTGATGTTGTAGAATCAAATTAGGAACCCCTTTTGTTTGGAAATGTGTAATTACAGTGCTTACTTATGATGGAAATGTACAAACATTTCAAAACTTGAGTATTGCACAGCACAAATTAAGTCACTGCTATTATTAATGAAAAACAGAAAATTCCTTGTTTGACCAGTCAGGTCTGTCTCTATAGCACAAATCTCATCTTATATCTTTCATTTCAATACATTCTGGTGCTGTTAGACCATCAAAATGACTCCCAAGTCAGCTGTAGGGAAAATGATAGCACTAAATATGGAATCAAGACTAAAATCATATGAAAGATTTTCTTCATATGTTATAGATGTGAAACGTGGGGTTTCATTGATTGCATTATTTATAATGTAAAATGTCAAAAAGTATTTACTATAAGTTTTGATAAAGGATACTATTTTCACTTCACAGTATTCATTATTCAGTACCCATCACACACTTCCCCGATTACTTCAGTAAAACTAAGTTTAGCTAGATAAAACTTTAGAGGGAAAATTATGTAAAATAAGTTTACTTTGTCCAACTCTGTGGCAGAGAGGGGGTGATGTCCTGAATGTGACCCAGATTACTTTAGTTTTAATAGCATCTCAGGTGTTGAGAGTGGCCAGGTGGGGAAGGATGGGAGTGAGTGACTAATACTGGGGTCTGGAAGTGGTCATCTAAACTGTCTGCTTGCCACCACGCAGTATAGGCTTGCAAGTGACACTAACAGACATTAGCAGGAAATATGGTCTTGGCACTACCAAACTGGTAATAGTAGTCTTCATTAACATGGGTGAGGAAAAAGCACACCTGAGGGGAAGGCATTGTAGACTCCACAGTGATCTGGGTGCTCATGTCAAACAGCATAAGCAGGGGTAAGGATTAATAGAAACACATTTAATGCCTACATTTAAGTTATGTAGATAAGCAAGGAAGTAGGGATGCTGTGTATTGAACCCTAGATTCTGCATGGTCACATTCCGTGTGTAGGCAGGTAAAGCCAGACCCTCAAACTGTTGCGATGAGTGCAATCATCCCCAGATATGTGGAGGAAAGATGCAGACAAGGGTGACAAACAACTTTTGTGTCTGCCTGACTGATACCTCTCTCCCTCCATCTGGCTCTCGCCTTGTTACGGTGCCTAACCCATCACCTCCCAGGGACAAATGGGCTCAAACCTAACTGCAGGAGGACTAATGGTCTACAGGCAAGGAGAAAAAAATAACCTGAAAACATTAGTTTACTTCACAGCAAATATGGCAGTCTTTATGTATACTTAGATTTGGAGTTCTATCAAAATGGAAGGTGATGAGAGTTCAGGAGCTATAGAGTAAAAATATACTTTCAAGTTTTTTGGCAGCTTAGTAGTTGCTCTGTTCAGTCCTACAATAGAAAACAATCCTACTTCTTGAACCTAAATGCACTGGCACTGTCATATAAAACATTTGACTCACTTAATCATCAGCCCAAGGAACATGATGAGACCCTCATGCCTCAGTTTACATTTAGCCTTGAAAGTCTCTCTCTCTTGGGTCATTTGCAAGGCAAGAAGCTTTTCCCCACAGCCCCAACACTGACATTTTTTTCTACATCAGACTTGACATGCAAAAAGTAACTGATATGCAATGCCCCACCGGCATTCATAAATCTATTAAGGCTACCACTCTAGCTTGCAGCCTGTCTGTCCTCTAACCAGAACCTCTCACTTGTTGCCTAAGTAAAAATAACTATCTTTGAGATGATCTCCTTCTGCTGCAGTCAACTACCTAATGATTAGGGTGGTCTCCTAACAGGGATACAGACTGGTACTATAACAGGGTCTATATTATATGAGTGGAAGTTCATACTCTCAAACACTCTAAAGAGCAAAAATGCCGGACCTCGAACTCCTTATTGTGGGGGGGGGGTTGTGCCCCCCCCTCACACCCCCCGCTAAATATATATACCAACTCAGAGATTGCACTACATTGAGGAAAGGGCAAGTATTCCGACCTTCACTGTACTACGATCCCACAAGAAGCTCTTCCAGGTTCGGCATTTTCGCTCTTCAGAGCGTTCGAGATTATGAACTTTTGTTCATATAATATAGACCCCGATAACACACTGCCATCAGCCAACAATATTGGCAAACAGTTCTGAAAGCTCAAGAAATGCTGCACTAAGGGCACCATCAAGCTTACTTATAGCTGGCAACCATCCAACGATAATGACAGCATTGTCCACATTCCAATGATATTCTACTGCTACAACAAAAGTTGGCAAGTAACCTTGTAGTACCACCAAGGATGAAACGCCTCTAATTACTATAGTGAGGCTGTTTGTGTTTCTTCAGGCTCTTGTGCGGTCTTTTCAAAAATACATTCTTTTAAACAAGTAGCACAGTAACAATGAGTGATTCATTTGCTGGCAAAGGTTCAGCTGGATTACTTCAGGTAAGACCATCTCTACCTGTGTGCTCCTTTAACACAACATAATTCATATATCTAGCATAACCATATACCACCCTAAATATCTTGCAGTGAATCATTACTATACTGTTTTTGTGTATTGTATTTGCATTGCTGTGCCACTTCTCAAACATTCAATACTGTGCATAAGACATGCATCTAATAAATAAGTCTTAAATAACTGAAAAAAAAAAGAAAACCCCTTTCAGTCACTGATATGAGAACTTTTCTGGTTGCTGCTATAAGAATGGCTGATGCACATCATGTAACAGAAATGCTTCCTGATACTAAATTGGTGATTGATCTGTGATGTCATTTTATGAGCTGAGACCAAATTGTACAAGCTCTTCAACCATATTTAGACAAGTAGAACTCCTAATATGACAAACTGCTACTTAAAAGCACTGGTTTACATATTCACATATAAACTTTAAGTTAAATAATTGCATATACTTGTGCGTTTTAATTAAGCATAACCACATTTTTGAAAAAAAAATTCTTAGTAGTGCTTGTTACATTGCTTATTATGCCAGACTGCCAACTTATTCCATTGGTAAGTGACCTCTCACATTTATGTGCGTTTCTTTTTACCTAAAACAGAAATGTAGTTCTTACTTTCTTCTCGAAAAGTCTGATATTTGCACAACAGTTTTAAAAAAGACAAGCTCTTGCTTTTTCCACTGAAGACTAACCATTCCTTCTCTCAGTGCCTTTCTGGTGTACTCCTCTCACACTTTGGCATATTTGTTTTTGCCACAGGAGAAGGGTAGTTTGCACTTTCTTCCCAGAAAAAAATGTCTTACTTGCAAGACAGTTTCACAGACATTTGCCTACTTCCTTTGCAGACTAACCATTCTTTCTATCAGTGCCTTTCTAGTTGCTTCCACTTCCTGAGTCAGTCGTTTAATCTCTTCCTGTAGCTTTTCATTTTTGGCTGTCAGTTCCAACACTTTATGTTCATTCTCCTCCTCTTTCTCCTTCCGACTCTTCTTACCACCTTGCATCTGGCTTTTTCTCTTTCTCTTCATCTCATTTCTTCTGTCATTGGACATGTCATCATCTGTCAGTTTTTGGGGTGATGGACTGCTGATGGAATCAGATTCAGGGGCAGATGGGCACTCATCCTCACTCGCTGATGTGAGACAACTGTACCATTGTTTACTGCAGTCTGTCTGAATTTCTGTTTCTGGGGCTGATGGGTACTCCTGTTCATACTCTGTGGTGATGTAGTTACACTGAAGACTTCTCCAGCCTTCCATTAATCCATTTTCTGAGACTGATGGACATACTGTCTCGTGAACTAGGGAGACACAGTTATGCTGTTGCCCACCCTGGTTTTCCACACCTGTCAACTCAAAAAACTCAGCAGGCAGCAGTTCTTCCAGACTAGGGACCAGGGTGAGTTCATCAGAGGTGAGATCATCAAGATTCTTGTCATCACTGGATGGCCAGATAAGGGAGGACTGCAGTGACTCAAGATCATTGTCATCCTTCTGCAAAGAATAAACAAAGAACAAAATATCAGACTCTATTACAGGATGAGGGAGAAATGTAGCTTAATGAACACATTTTTGATCTTTAAGACGTTAATAAAATTTGACATTTCATCCTAGACCATTAACTTTCAGGATTTACTACATGATAGGCAGACAAAAGCAGTGTTCTTGATATCCAGCAGTTGAAAGCTTCACTTGGGATGCTGAGTTTTCCTCTCCTAGGTCAAATCCTCAACTCTAGCAACTGACACTGTAAAAGGTAGTTTCAGCACAGACATGCTATGCTAGTAAGAATGTCTCATGCTTCTCCTTATACCTATGAGGCTTCTCTCATATTCCACGAAGTGACACCAGGGCACTCTCCACTTTGTTGTGGAATGATCACTTGAAAATAGTCTGTGTGTCTTATGCAGATATCCCATATGACATCATACGAGAAAAATAGATAAGAAGTTAAGTGTATAGAACCTACAACCTTCTGCATGGAACATTCACCTCACTTACATTTTATCCAGTTATAACTTTGTACCAGGCAGTAATAAAGCAGAAAGAGACAACTTTGTCTCCAGTTGTTCCCCTATCACCTGTTGGCACAGAGGATAATTTCAAGTCAGCTTGTCGCCCCCCCCCCCCGATCCCAAAAGCACAAACACACAGTAGTGTGTATGAATACAGATTTGTCACTCACATTCCCAGAAGACAACCTGCATTCACTCCCTTTACTGTTGTCAGCTGCATTCAGTTTAGGATCACTACCCTCTGTGATAAAGGAAAACGATGGATAAAGGAATCTTGGGGATGTTCAGTGAAACACCTTCTCATTATTACTGGTGACCTATACTTTATTCTAAGTTTGGATAATGTGATTAGTCATGCAGCTGGGAGATTGCACCTTTTTTATTTTATTTTATTTTACTTGGTAAGGTTTAGTTTGATGGGATGTCCAAATGAGCATAGTCTATTTTTAGTGGAGGTCTGAGAGAAAGACTGTATAGAAAACAGAGCAAACAGAAATGATATGCAAGACTTATTAGACTAACATGCTAGTAAAAGAGAGCACTGCACGGAAATTTATACTGTTATAAAAGAATAATGAAATGGCATGTAGGCGTCAATGCATGTGACATCACCTGAACAAGCACCAATGTCTAAGGAAGGGGCCCTAATTTGTTAATAATGAGAAAAGAACTGAAGATAACAGTAACTTTGAAAGAAGAAGATGAGATATTATGTACTTTGTTGTTGTCATAGTTGCCCAGGTTACTCTTTCTAGGTGTGTATCCTGTTTCCAGGGGAGAATGATGGTTGATATTTGGCCAGGACCAAGCAAAGTGCTATGGGATTCTTCCCAAATGCCCAAACTGCTATCATCTCAAGCAACAGGGCATTGGTTTAATGTCTTATCAGAAAGACTGACACCACATCAGGAATGCCCCCCCCCCCCCAATCTACACTGCAGTATCTATATCGGAATGTGAATGCAAGCATTTAATGTGGTAGCAGAATCCATGAACATTTGATCTTCTCAGCATAAAACAGCTAGTGTGCAACCTTCTAAGCCAGGTAAGAAGTTGTGGAAGAGAGCAGATGGTACAAAATGGGAAGAGAGGAGTAAACTGGTAATAAGTATCTAGCAGTTGCACAGTTTCAGGTACAACAAATCAGTTTCTTGTGAATGTATGCAGTATGTGGCACCTTTTCACCCAAAGTGAACTAAAAACTTCAGAGTTAGGAATGACTCCTTAGCATACACACTGTCACATTATACTAATTCTAGCTGAGAAAATAAATGTTTGGTGCTGAACTTTGTTGCTAAAGACTGGCCATCTCCACCATTCTTTCTACTGCATGGGACAATATATGGGGAGAGTATGTAAAAATAAATTAAATGCATTTAGAACCCACAGCCTTCTGCACCAATGGTCAGTGTACTAAATGTTGAGCTAAAATAATATCATCTACATCCAGTAAATCCTTCCTCAACACACACACATCCTGTAAATCTTAAATTACAAAGTTAGAAGCCCTGTGGCTTCTCTCTACTTTCTTTTGGTATGTTTTAAATAAGACCTCTTCAAAGTATACTGTGTGTGTGGGTGTGTGTGCACGCATGTGCGCGTGTGTGCTACTTATACAGGCCAGCTGTTTTTGCACCCATTTTCACAAGGATGGCCTGTAATGTTACATAAAGATGACTAACTTAAGGTTGGACACTAGAAAAATGATGAAGTGGTACCCTGAAGGAGGATAACACTCTCTCTCTCTCTAGCCCAGTACATGGATGGATTGTGCCATCTGAAGGAGAAGGGGGAAGGGGTGTTTGAAAAGTGGTGGCTTGGAATGTTAGAAGGATAACACATCCTACAAAAATGTCAAACATACTGGCAACAGTGAAGAGGAAGATGTAGATATTGTTCATCTACAGTAAGTCAAACTGGAATTTGCACTGTTAAGGAAACTACGGAAAAAGTGACATTGGAGTATGGTGGTGGGTGTGTTAGAAAAGAATAGGATTATGGGGTACCTGACAGTGGAAACCAGAGGAATCCGTGAAGGGGGAAGATGCAGGGTAACACAATGTTACTGGGGGACAGACTGTGACATGCTGGATTAGCTGTAGAAGTTTATGAAAGGTCTCAAACAGGTGCATATTTCATACTGACATTGGAATGACAGATTGGAAGGCTATATACTGGGAGGACAGCTGTTTGAAAGCAGAAAAAGGACAATAAGAATTAGAGAAGCACTAATGGAATATGTGGGAGGGAGGATGAATGAAAGGCTGTCAAAGGGGAGGAGAGAGGGAGTACATTTTCTAGAGATGAGGAAAGAGAAGGGAGCCAGGACTGATTTTGTATGTATGCCCAAAAGAGCCGGTAGGAGGGCTAAAGATAAGTTGGGTGGTGAAAGAAAAATGCTGGATCATGGGTACATCAGTTTGAAAGTAGTGAGAGTAAATGGATGTACAAAAGATAGGTTTGGAACAAGGATGACTGAGTACAGAAGCACATGAAAGTGAAACAAGTGGGAATCCTGGAAGACTGTAGAGAAAAACTAAAAAAGGAAGCAGTATAGTGCAGTGGTGAGATAACAGCAAGGTGGTGTCAATAGGAATCTGCATGCAAAACTGAAAAGAAGACTGTAGTAGAGAAAAATAATATAGCAAGTGGGAGATGGAACTTAAGGAGAACTTGCAGGTATGGAAGATGAAGGGAAAGATGCATGAAGCATAAATAAAGGGCAAGACTATTTTTAAGGAGAAAGTAAAGAGACTGTTTTGTAAAATAAATAAGCACAGGAGGTATGGTGGCAGAAGACAAGGAAAGGAGGGTAGAGTATTGAGCCACAAGCTGAGGGACTGAAAAGGAGGGATTTTTGTTAGTGGAATTCAGATAAAGGAGACACAGTGGGTGATGGGAAGTAGAAATATAGTGGAAGTGTTTAGGGATTTCAGTGAAGAGCAATGTAGAAAAAAGTTAAAGACAGTAAATGACCTCAGGGAGAAAATACGGAGGCAAGGAACTGTTAAAGCACTTAAGCAGCTGAAACACAGAAATATGGCACTGAGGGTGGACATTTTTAATGGGATATGTGCACAGTGATAAGTAAACATGGCAGAGATATTTACAACAGGGTTGTAGAGGACAGGAAATTATTGGAGTCTGTACATCAAGCTGGTGCTTCCTAAACAGGCAGAAAGGGCAACAGCGATAGAGTGGAGAACTATAAACTAATTGAATTTACAGATATAGATATTAATACACTGGGGGAAGGTGCTTGTAAACAGATTACAGCAGCTGTTTGAGCATAGTTAAGGGAGAGCAGAAGGTCTTTATAAATGGGAAGTCACTGCTAGAACATGGGAGGATTTTACTGTGCAGGGTGGAGAACTGCCAAAGAGGGAACAACAGTGGACTAATGATACTATTTAACATTCCAGAAGGCATCTAGTTCAGTAGAAAAGTGTCTTAAAGCAGTAACAAAAGTGGAGAGGAGCATTAGTTTTAAGAAACTGGTGAGGGTTCACTATTCAAAGTGAAGTTTGAGGAGTAATGATAAATGGTCCACAGCTGGAGAGTTTGGCCAAGTAGGGGAATGAGACAGAGTTTCCTTGTTGCTGCTTTTGTAAATATATGTTAGCAGGTACAATTAAGAAGTCCATTAGAAGAGAGAGAAGACGGAATGAAAGACATTTTTCATATGCTCACTGATTACATGTGTTCAGTAGAGCCAACAGGGCTTTGGTGATGGAAAAGAGCATATGTTAAGAGTACAGTTAGCTTTGAAAGTTATGGTCAAATGTGGAGAAATTTGTGTTGGTGACTACATATAAGGAGGGGAAGGGGGGCAGTTAAACCTGCAGATACCCTAGTTAGAGGAGAACATACATTTCAGGGAATGGAAGGAGGGAGAGGTAGACAGTGGGGCTGAATTATAAGGGGCTTGTGGAGGAGGTAGTAGCACTTTAAGGATGTAGATGAAAGTTCTACTGAGTTTATAAGGAAAAACTGAATGGGGAAGTAACAGATTTTATCCAAAGTTATTTATGTGATGAGGCACATACCAATAGGTCACAATGGCAGGAAGGTGGAAAAGATTTTGGAGATACTTATGGCATATATGTTTGGAAGGGGAGAATTAGCAGTAAAAAGCTGAGACTTCCTTGTTTCAAAAGGTGTGTGTGTGTGTGTGTGTGTGTGTGTGTGTGTGTGTGTGTGTGTGTGTGTGTGTACGCACGCACAAGGATTCAACATGAAGTGTGAGAGGAAGATAACAGTTAGGTTCATCTCTTCACTGTGAGAGGAGAAAGGAAGGACAGAGACAAGCAAACTGGAAGAAGATACATGAATTCAAGTTTGAAAGGAAGTAGACAAGAGGTTATTAAAAAGAAGAGGAAGCTTGGCTGGGAATTAAAAGAAATGTCAAGTTAAAAACAGGGAGTGATACAGACTACTAGTGGAAGGAAAGTAAAGTAATGCATGAAAGAGAGACAATTGTTTGTTGAGGGAAGTAGCAGATGATTTTAGTAGGTGAAAGACACCTTTAGATTGGGCAGTTTTGGTACAGTACAGGGATAAAGCCCTGACTACATCCGAGACAACCTAGATTCAGTTAGCAGCTCAAGTATCTGACAGAAGATGATGTGTGGCCTCATACTAGAGGGTGAAGTGATGGAGCCAGATGGTCATTGCCACAGTCACTCTGAGGATGAGTGAAGATGCAGATATATGGCCTAGGTGCAGACTTAGGCTCCCCAAGCCACCTTCTGTTGGTAGTCTTCAATGCAGGTATGCACAAGCACGGTGAGCGCATTGTGGGCCATGCTGGTAGAGATTAACATACCTCCATGAATGAGTGTGGTTCGACCATTGCCCCAGAAAAAAAAAACATTGCTGGGATGCTAGTGAGTCCATATAAAGCACCATTGTGACTGCCTGAATGAAGATCTCCTAAAGACGTCTCTCGTTTCAGCAGTGAGTAAAATCACAAATGTGGGGGATCAAATGGAGCATGTCAGATTGGGGTCAGTCTTGCTGGATGGTAGGCTTGGGAGTAAATTAATACATAAAAAAAGTTTCCTTTTAAAAATGAGAAAAGAGGAGATAAGACCTACAAGTTTATACAGATGGAAGTTAGAATAAAACTGAAGTAGGAGAAGCCCTGGAATAAGAAATTGTAAGTACTACTAGGGTACGAGGAATGAGCAATAAGGAAATGAAAATTATGCTGAAGAATATCTCAGCTGTGTTATGCAGAGGAATAAAGTCCTGACTACAACCCAAATGACCAGGGTTCAGTTAATGGCCAGGTGCTGGAGAAGTCAACTGGGGTCAGGAAAAGTGTGAGGGGCTAAACCCATTAACCTCCCCTAAGGGGAAACGGCATGTATCCAGGAGTATGCACTCCAAATGAGTTTTGTAGTATGGAGTGGGGGAGCTATGGAGACATTTTGCTTCAAGGGCAATGGAAATGTCTGGCTTATGTCACATTAGGAAATGAGTAACTGTGTGGCACTGTGCACACTGCATACCCAGTTCCTGGACATGCACTGGGTATTAGGACTTCACGGAAAATCCTCAGTCCCACCATGGGTGATGGAACCATTCCTTATACTCAGTCATTCAAAATGATCAAATGAGCCAGAGGAGGTTACCCTGAGTGGAAAAACCAGGTCAGAAGGGTAGCCGTCATGGTATGAGGCTTGATGGCCAGGTGTGGGTACTTGGGGCAAAAAAAAAAAAATCTCAGGAAAAGTATGATAAATCGTAGGCAAGAATATTTCATAGCTGTTTTCAGCTGCCTTAACGGATTCATAATTAAATGATGGAGGTATGCAGTGAAGTGACAATGCTGTCTCATAAGACCTGGAAATCCCAAAAATTTGATGGACATAAAGAACAGAGACTAGGGTAGAGTCGGGCTAGGAAGAGAGGAGATGACAAAGGGGGAGAGAAGTAAATTAAGTAACATACACACACACAAAAGTAAATTAAGTAATACATATATATATATATATATATATATATATATATATATATATATATATATATATATATACGTACACAAATATATGAATGGGATGATGGCAAATTAGAAGGGTGGAATAAGGGAGAAAGGAGGCATGTATAAGATAATTTGAACATTTTAGGAAGCACTTAGTAAGAGGGATAAGGTGGAGGTTTAGGAAGGGGTTAGGACATGAGTCTAGAAGAAAATTGAGGAGATAGTAAAAGAAGGAGGCGAGGAGGAATCAATGAAAATTCTTGATGAAACTCGTGTGATGAAAGTGGAGAAATTTGATAAATGTTTTGAGATGTATTGTATTCGCAAACCTCAGTAAAAACTACATAAAACAAAAATAATTAGCTCAATCAGCAATATCTCTGCTGTCACAGAAAATAACTTAAGATGTCCTGAGCAGAGGATTATACTGTTATATACATATGACAGCAAGGTGATCTGTGGCTCAAGTGTTGCATGTTGGCAAAACAACTTGAAGATGGATTGGCCTGGTTGTGGCCAGGTGGCTCATGTGCTTATTTTCTAAAGCACTTCTAACCAGTGTGTGATGGCAGTGAGTACCTTGAGGCTGCACCTACAGAAGTCATCTGCATATGCATTTTTGCAGTATCATTATGCCTGATTGCAAAGTACCTCAGGCCTGTGTAAGACACCAATGCAGCACCCAGGACAATGAATAAAGTAGGGAAAACTAGATGCAGAAAAAATGGTAACAGTCTGCATCTGGAAGATGTCAATAGCACAGACGTCTGTCTTAAACCTAAAGCTAACTGTTGTATAAATCCCATACATCTTCCTTGCCAGGTTCTTTCATGATGAATGAGATGTATGATGCCATTAAGGTTACCACTGATCAGGAACATAAACAGTGAAAAAAAACTGCAATGAAGCTCATATTTTTTTAGCAGTGTTGAAGCTCATATTTTTTTAGCAGTGTTGAAGCTCATATTTTTTAGCAGTGTTGACTGTGTGACACTGAGCAACAGTTCAGAAACAAGTTCAGCTGATAGGCTGCCTTTAGCCAGAACCATTGCAGTCTCTGCTACCCCATGCATTCTGCACTTCTCTTTGTACAAATGTATCCTACTTAAAGGATTTTATTTCACATCACTGACCTGATGCCATTCCAAGGATTTGAAAACCAGCCCATCAGTATCCGAATCTGCTGTAAGAATGTCTTTGAGGTCCTCGTACAAGGCATCCATCTCCCACTCTGGTATTCCACCATAAGCAAAGGGAAAAACTGTTGATGACATTGCAGTGGCCAACTTGTCCCTGCCAGTCATGGTTACTCTGCAAGAACAGTAAATAAAACAGAACTAGAGTAAAAGGGAGTATTAAAACAATATCTGAAAAGAAATTATAGGACATAAAAAAATTCCTCTCCTAAATTAGTCTGGCTGATGGAGCTATGAGCATTTCATTTGATTTTTTTTTTTCTCTCAAATAAGGTTAGTAGAGATATATGGGTATAACAGAAAAGTTAAGCACAGTAGAAAAGGGAGTTGTGATCACCCAAACACACCCCATAAGACTGTCCAATGGTGTTTCTTATTTCTGATATGAATCTGGTAGTTTGATGCTGCAAACCTCTCAACCTCTTAGTGGAAGAATTCTGCACAAAGCCAAAATTTGACTCAACAAAGAATGTAATTGGAAGTATGTGATTTGAATTGTATGCTTAATTGTTTAATTGTTTTGTGCAATATGCTGTATATAAGCAAACCGTATTTTGTAGAGTTTTTACTCTTGGAAGGCTGTGTAAGCCGAGGTGCTAAGTGTTTCATTAAATTCGCTTACTTCTTGGATTGGTGGTATTTTATTACACATTGAAATATTGCTTTTATAAACTTAGAAAGTTAATTGAAAAACGGGTTTTGCATCAGCATGCATTTTCTCAAGCATATGAAGTCAGAAACTCAAATGTCTGTCATACTTTAGTGACTCCAATCCTCAATGATTTGCCCAAATTCTATGAGGAACAGACTAAAATATGAGGCAAAAATGTGGATGTTATGCTAAATTCTGAACAGTTGAGAGGTATGATTACATCACTGCAACAGACCTCAAGAGAAAAAGTCTCACAAAGCAAGCGATGCGTCTGGAATATTTGTAAGCTTAGACAACATCAAAACATGGAAGTGATGCTGGCACTAGTGTGTTAACAATGACACATCAACCTTCTTTCCCTCCCACACCCCACACAGTGAGGAATAAATATTTTTTAGTCACTAATGGTTCTTTCAAAGTCTGAAAAAAGTGCTCATTAAAGTACAATGCACCAAATTGTTTGGAAAGTTTCACCATTTTGTAAGATTTAAGATTCTGGTAACTTACTCCTGATTTTGAGACAATGACTAGATGTTCGTATGGAGTTACAGTTACCAGTTAAACAGCACAGTATCAAACATTTCTAATTCAGAAGGGAGGGATGACTGTCAGGGTAAAAATATGCATATACAGAGAGTGACAAACATTTTAAGTTTACGCATGGATTAATATACAACAGGGTATGGGTTATGTCCTGATAAGTGCACACCTACGTGGGTTCGAAGACAGGGAGTGTATGCTGAGAACTTTTTGCATCTTGGTGCTCTTAATCCAGACCCAGACTTCAGTGTATTAATGCACTTATCAATCCACCACTTCAAAAAAATAAATGAAAATGAATAGAATGTGTAGCAAAAAATAACTAAGTAATTCTAAGAAGGAAACAATTTCTGTGATGCTTTTGGAAGACCTAGTTGCATAAGTGCACAAATCCACACTCCAACAAGACTAGCACAAAGAATCATATTCAACATCCACAATAGGATGCAGTTAGTTGTCGTGCCAAATAGTTGTCAGCAAAGAAGGTCTCACAGCTAAATTCTGGTCCAGTTTTAATATTGTATTTGCAGCCCATTGTATCTTCCAGTAGCACTACATGTAATTATGAGTGGAGGTATCAAACAATTACTTAAATATTTAATCCAGCAAGACAGAGGGACTCCAAAATGGCCAATTTCAATAAAAAAATTTTATTGTCGAAACCACAAGTGCTTTCACAGACTAAGCTGCTTCTTCAGGTAATGTCTATCAAAATGCATATGTAACATATATATCATAAAAATGCAATAATACAAAGGCAAAAACATTCAAAGTCTTGGGTTCCTACATTTTAGTTTAGGTTTTATAGTGACCACATCATTGAGTCCATGCCCATCACCTCTCAGTCTAATGATCCACTTAGAATCGAGCTGCTCAGTACTATTCCCGATGTTACCTCCTCTTAATGTCTCGTGCACCCTGACTATAACCTGCTCAGTACTATTCCTAATGTCACCTCCTCTTAATGTCTCGTGCACCCTCCCTAGAACCAAAAACTTAAAAGTATACTCAGTACCACATGCAATGACATGTTTTGCAAGGGCATTAGTTTTATTCCCTTTACTAATACGATACAGATATTACATATGCATTTTTATGAATGTATTATGATTTCTGTGCTTAGGTGCTATGCATCTGCTTTTATGAGACTGTTTGTTTAAATAATTTGAGTGCCTTGATATCACATGATTAATCAAGGGAGGCAGTATATGGTATTTAAAATTAGTTTTTTAGTTTGATAAATATTACCTGAAGAAGCAGTTTAGTCTGTGAAACTGCTTGTGGTGTCGACAATAAAATGTTTTTATTGAAATTGGTCGTTTTAGAGTCCCTCTGTCTTGCTGGATTATTTTTTTTGGTTTTCTTTACGGGGACTTTACCAGAAAGGATTGGTATTTGTGTTTGTTCTACTTAAATATTGACCTTGTTCATCAGACACACATGCACATGCCAACATAAACACAGTTGTTTAAAGGTGGCACAGTAGCAATTTTTTTTCAATTGCAGATCAGCAAAAAGCATCAAAACATTACATTCAGCGACTATGATAAGATGCAGTCAGTTATCCTGCTAAAAAGTCATCAGCAGAAGCTTCTCAGTCATACTGATGTCCATTTTTTTATTTTATTACTGCATTTGCAGCTTTTTATTAAAACTCACAACAGCACTACATGTGTATTTTTTGTTCTGGTCCCCTGCTGACCATCAAGCATCCCCTAGCTACCTAGCTGGCCCTTCATTACTCCTGGTGTGACAGCCCTACAACCCATTCATTCCCCTAGTGGTGAAAGGCGAGTGAACCAGAAGAAATGCTGCCATCTGCTTGGTGACCAAGCTTTCTTTTCTTTACGTCCCTACCTCCCTGTGCAAGCCCAGTATGTGTTTGTCCAAGAGGACATGCAGTGGACATAGTATGAACTGTCACTCACTTCTTCGTGTTATAGAAGTCAGCAGACAACCTCACATCCTGGACCTAGCATATTATGCATGTTTCTCTGTTCTCTATTGGGGAAATCAATGCACTCTTGTTTGTCCTAGAGAAGTATTCACCCAAACAGAAGAAAAGCAGGTTTTGCCCCTTCACTGCTTTCCCTCCCCAGCCAGACCAAGGTACTGACTGAACATCTTTCACCTACATTGCAGCCATGGCTTTATCCCTCTAAGTCTTCTGAGCTGGTTAGCACTGTATGTGACTATAAAAGAAAGAAGCCAAGGATCACAGAGCATTCATTAATTTATTACATTTGTTTAATCCTTATAGCCCTAATCTGAGGTGGTATTAATACTGATCTGGGGAAATTTGACCAGGACACCAATGGAAATTACACTACTCTTCCTTCACCAAATGTCAGGTCATAGCACACACCTGAGCTGCCCCCAAGTCAAGCAGATGTGGCCTCAGTTTGATGTCTTAAGTGAAGAAGAGCACCTCAGGGGTGCAGCTGCCCCAGTACAGTACTATACTGCTAGTATTGGACTATGAATCCTAGTGCTTGATATGATAGAAACCACACCCTTCTGATGTTGCTGACAAACAATTTATACTAACAGATGAACAACTTGGAAATATTAAACATAAGAAGAGTGGTTGAATGTTATTGCATTTTCTCTACTGTTTTGGGTTGGTATTGTAAGGGAGTGACAACACATTTGTATTACAATATCTAAGATGCATTTTAAGACAGACAAGGAGGAGAAGATCTTTTAGAATGTGTTTTACAGCACGAATAATAATAGTACACTATGAAGTGCTGTTAGTTTTCTGGGTGTAAATATGGGCCAATCAATGACACTTATATGCAAACAAAATAATCCTGTTTGCTAGTCAGTGCAGATTAAACAGAACACACATTTTATAACCTAGCAATATACTGTCAGTCTGTTTAAATTACATTTAGGAACTACAGTGATACTGAAATAATGTAAATCCAGAATCTGTTGCTATATAGCCCTCATGTAACAACCCTGTAATATCCATCCCTGAGATTCATGAAGCTCGGCGCAAGGACGGTTTTAGCCTTGCGCTGAGCGTCCTCCTCAGAGATGGTGCAGCAGCACCATATGAATATTTATGAAGGCGTGCTGCCGCACCCACGACGTGCACAGGAAATGTGTGCGAGTGCAGGGGGTGTGTTTAAGTGCTTTACAGAGGCTTAAACATGTCCCCACAGTTGCACAACTTATATTGCTTACTATTAGAACCTGCCACTGAAATAAAGCAACCCTTGCACCATGGTGTAGTGTAACATGCCCGCCATTGACTATTATGGGGAAAACATGAATTGTGTTAGAATGCACCTTTATTTTTTTTTCTTACGATCCCATTTGCGTGCTGCTGCCCTAAGCTTAAACTTCGGGGTAGTGCGAAAAAAAAGAACATTTTGTTTACTTTTGCATTTTGTACATGTTTTTTTATGCCAATGGCTATATAGTTAGCCATTGACATATATTAACATTATAATGCATGGGTTTGGCCGGCTGACATGGCTCCAATTTTATGTTTGCAGTAATGTAAACCATTTTTTACGGTTTATATTTCTGCATGCTTATGCTATGCCTGCACCACTTCTTGGAACGCTACATACCTTCATTTGCATGCTACACTGCTGCAAATGGTGTGATTAACATTTGGGAGCCAGGAGCTGTGCTGGAGTAGCGTACGCAGGTGGTGCATGTGACCTGGATCGCTCGCCGATCATATTTGGTGTTGGAACACCAACGTTACTCCTGCGCCTGGCACAAGCTTCGTGAATCCAGGTCCATGACTATTTCCCTGCACTACTGTAGCTATGCCACAAGCATTTTTTCTGATCAAGTTATAAAAGCATCGCACAGTGCATTTTGAATTAGTATAATTTTTTATGAAAATAGTTTTGAATTTTTAAACTTCTTCTACTGCCTTTTAATAAGGCCTGAGAGATATTAGCAGATAACTTAACAACCAAACAGGCTCTCCTGTTTCCTACCCTTCCTATACTTTCCTCACACAGAAAGCTCAGACTGTTTATCACAGATTGTTTACCATTCACCAAAGTTGTTGACCTACAAAACTGTAAAGGCCTCTGTCACAGCCAAGAACAGAGTTAGAGTATGCGCTGCCTAGGGAAGAGCACAGTTCTGTCTGAATTAGAAAATCAATTTATAGGAATGTTCTTCAACTATCAAAAACAGGAGAGTCTGATGATCACATAAACATTAATTACTTTAGTTTAGTTATTATTGATTACATTTTCATTTTAGTGCCCAGCTGAAAAGTTTACTGATGGTAAAGTCTGACAAGTTGCCAGATAAATTGTAAGTTTTATTTAGCACTGCTTCATACCCAATATTATACAAGCAAAATTTTGAACTTTAGGACCCACCATTTAAATTTACACAGCTCCAATGGGCCCAGACATCCATAACCCCCCCTTACTCCCTTATTTTACTGACTAGGTGGGGATTGTTAAGTTCTCAACCTCTTCAATCCAAAATAGAGAAGGTCTAAGAATTAAGAGATGAAGGCCCGAAAAAAAAGACACATTTTTATTTATTGCTCATTTTAAAAAATGATGTTGTAATAAAAATATGTTTGTATAAATGTACATTCACTAAAGAATAAACATATTCGAACTGTTACTAATGCTGCTTAAAAATTTTAATTCTTAGTTTTCTCACAAAATTCCACATTTTGTGAGAGATGGAGCTGAGCCAAAAATCAGGGGCATTAAGAAATAAGTATGAGGACTACAAGTCAACAGAGACAGACCTCTCAAGTGTCCCTGTATTGGACAAATGTAATGATGTTCCGGCCTGATTTATCCTTGCACATGGATGTACCCGTTTTTGGAGGGGTGTCTATTTTCAGGCTAGATTTATCCCTTCACACACTATTCTGAACCAACCCCCTAAAATCACATGATTTTTTGAAAGAGGAAATCTTACAGCTCCAGCTTTTCAGAAGCAAAAATAAATGATATTGTGTGGAAGAATTTTGCTACAGATTTTACATTGTCTCTTTGATAATGTGCTTTCTATCATTTGTGTCACCATTTTTAAAAATCAGTTTGAGCAGTATTCCATATTTCTTCTAGAAACAGGAAAAGTCGTGCTAGTTGGTATTCACATTTTATGCTAATTAGATGTTCAGATTTTTCGGCTAGATGTACCTACTTTTCAAAGGCCTTTGACCAATCTTCACTGGCTGCAGGTTGAGAGATATGCCAGGGGACTTCAACCATTTCCAGTCTGATTTGGGAGGTTCAAGTATTAAGGACTTTGTCAC
This sequence comes from Protopterus annectens, assembly GCF_019279795.1. NCBI lineage: Eukaryota > Metazoa > Chordata > Ceratodontiformes > Protopteridae > Protopterus > Protopterus annectens. The sequence goes on along the minus strand of NC_056743.1, from coordinate 879,865,976 downwards.
AAGATCACCTCATATGGATTTGCAACATTTTGTACCATGACAAACAGATAATATAATGCACAGGTAGAGTTGTGATGAGCCTGCAATTCAGTGCAAAGCTCAGCTCATTCACCCAGAGTGCATTTTCTATAAGATGGTTCCATATAAGTAAAATCTGCTTCTAAAGTCATTCAGCATTTCAGTGCTATTTACTTTCCTCAGTGCAAAGTATGTAGAGTTTGAATAAAGCCAGGATTTCCTTAGCAGTTTGTTTCCCTGGCTAGCACTTATGTCCTATTATATTTAAGATTTCTGGCCCATGAGAAGCCTATATAGCAAGGTGCCTTCTTTCCTTCCAATTGGGCCACAAACCTGTCAGGTCTCTGGAGTTGCCAAAACAGCACTGTTGTCACAGATGATTGTGCAAGTTCAGCTTCAGAAGGGCTTCTCCTAGCATTTCGGTTCTGTACCTAAGAAACATATGCTTAAAATGGCAGAAGATTTGATTACTATGATTAGAGGTTCTATGGGCCCTCCTGATAAGAGGACTAGGGTCGAACCAGAGTTTGTCAGTTTTGGACAGGGTTCAGGGGCTTCTGAGTCTTCTATGAAGATTTGCAGGAGTATCCTCATTATTCTGATTCTGATGTGGATGATGCCACTCCTTGACTTCTCCTCCTGAGATTTTTCATTTTCAGAGACTCTGCATTCCATGAGGGAGCACTTTAAATGGGAAGGCCAGGACTACTCTGATTCCAGGAAGAGGCTTAGGGAATTCTTGTTTTTACCCCAGCATAGGCCTTTAGCTATACCTCCTGTGTTAAATGTGGTGGAAGATGTTTTTGCAGAGGCTTCCCTGAACCCTGATTCTTTGCCTCCTGCTCCTGTTAAACCTGATAGGTACTATAGGGTGCCCGAAGCTCATAAGTATTTGTTTAGGAGTCCTAGGGCGAACCCAGACACTGTTTCTCAGGGGCCTAAAGGTGTTAAGGCCTCTGTGGTTAAAAATCCTGTTCCCACTGACAAAGAGGCAAGGGCGTTGGATAGGTGGGGTAAGAAAGTGTATACTTCTTCCACTCTAGCCATGAGAGCGTTGAATTGTCAGTTTCACATGCTGAAATATCAAAATTATCTCCTTTCACAATTGAAATCTAAGGTGGATGCTTTGGCGGAAGGTATTGATTGTAAAGAATTGCTGGATTTAGTTTATGTGTCTGAACAAGTGGGCAAGCATTCTTTGCAATGTGGTTTTGATGCTGTGCAGGCCTCCTCGAGGGTGGCTGCCACTAGTTCTGTTCTTCGCAGGCATGCCTGGTTGAGGGATCAAAATTTGGCTGAGCATGTTAAGACAAGGATTTTGGATGCTCCTTTACAGTCTGATGTGTTGTTTGGTTCACCTGTGGAAGCAGTTTTAAAGAAAATGGAGGACAAAGCTAAGTCTATGCAAACTGTTAAAGATTTTTGCAGGTACAGCCACGAAGTTTAGTAGAAATTGGCCTGCTAAGGGGTGGACATATCCTGCTTATGATTCCCAGTCTAGGGGTAGGTCTAGACGTGGTAGGGGCAGGGCTCAAGGTTCTTTTAGGCCTAGAACAGGAGTTCACCTGCTCAGACTTCTGGTGAGGGCAGGGGTCAGTCCTTTCGTAAACAGACCCAATGACCTGCCTTTTCAGCTGCCAGTAGATTCTCGTCTGGCAGCTCCTTTGGGAGGACGACTGTCTCTTTTCAAAGAAAATTGGGATTTAATTACTCAAGACAGATGGGTGTTGGACATCATTCACCACGTTACAGATTTTATTTCCATACAATGCCCCTTTCAAAGGCATGCCAGGCGTTCCTCCTCCACAAAGAAGAGAGGCTCACAAGCAAGTTTCTCAGTTACTCCAAATGGGGCCATTCAGCCAGTCCCTGTATCAGAAAGGGGCCTAGGATTTTATTCTCGCATGTTCCTAGTACCAAAGAAGGGGAACACGTGGAGACGGATTTTGGATTTATCTCTCCTCAACACTTATCTGGACATTCCCAAGTTCAAGATGTTGCCGTTACAACAGCTTTTACCCTGCTGGGCAAAGATCACTGGATGGTAACTTTAGATCTCAAGGAAGCTTACCTTCATGTGCCTATCAGGCTAAGTTGCAGGAAGTATCTGCGGTTTGAGCTGGAGATTCTCATTATCAGTTCTCTGCATTGCCCTTTGGCTTATCTACTGCGCCCAGAGTATTCACAAAGGTTCTGGCTCCAGTGATAGCTTACTTCAGGCTACAAGGAATTCAAATCTATCCTTATTTAGGCGACTGCCTGCTTCTGGCTCAAGAAAGGAAGACCTTCTACAGCATCTGGAATATGTTATAGCAGTGCTAAGATGCCTAGGGTATTCTGTGAGCGAAATAAAGTCCAGTCTAGTACCCTCTCAAGACATGTGCTTTCTGGGTGTGAGACTGAATACAGCAGCCCAGATGGCCTTTTTAACCCCGGACAAACAAAAGAGTCTATCACTTTACTTCCATCAACTATCTCATCAGTCCGTGCTGACTGCAAAGACAGTCCTTCAAGCATTAGGGTTCATGGCATCTTGTATTCTGGTGCTTCCCAATGCCAAACTGCATATGAGGAAGTTACAATGGTATCTCAAAAATGTATGGACACAGCACTGCCAGGATTTAGACACTGTCATTCAAATAATGCCTTGCCTTCAAAGAGAATTTTTGTGGTGGGCTCAGGAATGTCACCTAAACAAGGGACTCTCTGTGACCCGGCCAGAGGCGAGTCAGATTTTAACGACAGATGCCTCGGATTTTGCTTGGGGAGCTCATCTAAATGGAAAGTGGATACAAGACAAGTGGCCTGCCAGACTACAGCATCTACATATCAACATGAAGGAGATGTTAGCAGTCCAGTTCGCATTACTGGCTTTCAAGGAGTTACTTCTTCCAGGGCAGGTGTTGATTCTAACAGACAACACAACTGTCATGTGGTACATCAACAAACAAGGGGAACACATTCTTATCCTCTATGCAGGCAAGCAATGATTTTATGGGAGACTGCTTCGCTTGCACCTAACTCTTCAGGCAAGGTTTCTGCCAGGAGCACAGAACTCCTTAGCAGATGTGTTAAGCAGACAAATCATGGATCCCCACGAGTGGAAACTGGATCTTCATGTATTTCAGAAATTGACAGTGTCATGGGAACTCCAGACATAGATCTGTTCGCTTCTCCACTAAACCACCAGCTGCCACAGTTTTGCACAAAGGGGTTTCATCACACAGCTTGGAAAGTGGATGCTCTGTCTTTCAGTTGGACAAACCTTCATGTGTATGCCTTTCCACCTCTGCCTCTTCTTCCAAAGGTACTGTTAAAGGTCAGACAGGACAGGCCAAGGATGATTTTGATAGCTCCAGATTGGCCTCGGCAACACTGGTACCCACTACTACGGAGTCTGGTAAAGAAGCCTCCATGGCCTTTACCTTTGATTCCACATCTGTTATCCCAGAAGGACGGTCATCTGCTCAATGTCAAGCTTCACTCTCTTCATCTGACAGCCTGGCATATTCTGTGTTGAAACACAGCAGGTCTCAACTTCCTCAACAAGTTTTAAATGTGATTATGGAAGCTAGAAGACCTAGTACAAGGAAAGTGTGCAGAAAAATGGAAGAGATTTTTATTTTGGAGTAAAGCAAAGAATTTGGAGATTTCTGAGCCTAATTTGAGTGTGGCTCTTCAATATCTTACTGAGTTACTGGACAAGGGTCTGTCCTTCTCTTCCATTAAGATTCATGCTGCAGCAATCTCAGCTCACTATGATTGTGACCCACCATTGTTTTCGCATCCTTTGTTCAAGCAGTTTCTTAGAGTGGCAAAGAATATAAGACCCCCACGTAAAGCTCCTACTCCTGCTTGGGATCTCAATTTTGTGTTGGAAAAACTTACTCTACAACCTTTTGAGCCTGCGGCTACTGCTGAATTGAAATATTTGTCATGGAAGACTGCTTTTTTGTTGGCTATTACTTCTGCGAGAAGGGTGTCTGAGTTGCAGGCCCTTATGGCAGTCGAGCCCTTTTTGATTTTCCATAAGGATAGGGTATCATTACGTACTAATCCTTCCTTTATGCCTAAGGTGGTTTCTAGTGTGGCTTTAAACCAAACTATTCATTTGCCTACTTTTATGCAGACCCCCAAAATAAAGGGGAAAAGATTTTGCATACTTTAGATGTACACAGGCAATTGCGTTATTACTTAAGCAGGACTAAGGATTTTAGGCAGTCTCAGCAGTTGTTTGTTTCTTTTGCTTTGAGTTCTCAGGGCAAGCCTGTGTCAAAACAAACTATTTCTAGGTGGATTGGCTTTTGCATTGCATTTTGTTATTCCCATCATGGCAAGGAGATTCCAGCTGGGATTAGGCCTCATTCCACTAGGGCTACTGCCACTTCAACAGCGTTTCTACGGGGGGTGGCAACTAAGGATATTTTGGAAGCAGCTACTTGGAGTTCAGTGCATACTTTCTCTAAGCATTATCACCTTCCTATCTACTCTAAGTCTAGGGCTGGTTTTGCCACAGCTGTTTTGCAAGGCATGTTGTCAGCTCCTGCTTCTTTATGATTTGCCAGCCTCCCTTACCTCTGCTTTGGGATTCTACCCAATAGTAAGGACTGCAGCAATGGAAAACGAAGAACATAGTACAGTTTTGTACCTACCATAAATGTAGATGTTCGAGGATTCCATTGCTGCAGTCCAATCCTCCCTCCTTCCCCTCTGTGTTTAGGGGTGGTTGTGTAGGTGAGTTTACATGCTTATATTTTTGTATATATTGTTCATGTTTTGGTGCAGGTATTTTGGGCCTTGTCTTTTTAGGGTCTTCTGACATCTGGGGCAAGAAAAGACTGAGGATATGACGCCGGTCATGCGCATTAGTACCCTGGCGTACTGACGTCAGTCTAATGCGCCCTGACCGACGTCAGCCTTATACTCTGGTATTCGGGCCGACTGGATGCGGACTATACCCAATAGTAAGGACTGCAGCAATGGAATCCTTGAACATCTACATTTATGGTAGGTGCAAAACTGTACTTTGTAATAAAAATATGTTTGTATAAATGTACATTCACTAAAGAATAAACATTTTCGAACTGTAATTACTAATGCTGCTTAAAAATTTTAATTCTTAGTTTTCTCACAAAATTCCACATTTTGTGAGAGATGGAGCAAATTTTTGAGCCAAAAATCAGGGGCATTAAGAAATAAGTATGAGGACTACAAGTCAACAGAGACAGACCTCTCAAGTGTCCCTGTATTGGACAAATGTAATGATGTTCCGGCCTGATTTATCCTTGTACATGGATGTACCCGTTTTTGGAGGGGTGTCTATTTTCAGGCTAGATTTATCCCTTCACACACTATTCTGAACCAACCCCCTAAAATCACATGATTTTTTAAGTGGTATAATACACAGAAGACTGCACAACATGAACAACATACTAGAAAGAGGAAATCCATCTTACAGCTCCCTTTTTCAGAAGCAAAAATAAATGATATTGTGCGGAAGAATTTTGCTACAGATTTTACATTGTCTCTTTGATAATGTGCTTTCTATCATTTGTGTCACCATTTTTTTAAAACTCAGTTTGAGCAGTATCCCACATTTCTTCTAGAAACAGGAAGTCGTGCTAGTTGGTATTCACATTTTATGCTAATTAGATGTTCAGATTTTTCGGCTAGATGTGCTTACTTTTCAAAGGCCTTTGACCAATCTTCACTGGCTGCAGGTTGAGAGATATGCCAGGGGACTTCAACCATTTCCAGTCTGATTTGGGAGGTTCAAGTATTAAGGACTTTGTCACAAGATCACCTCATATGGATTTGCAACATTTTGTACCATGACAAACAGATAATATAATGCACAGAAAGAGGTAGAGTTGTGATGAGCTTCTGCAATTCAGTGCAAAGCTCAGCTCATTCACCCTTCACACCCAGAGTGCATTTTCCTCCCTATAAGATGGTTCCATATAAGTAAAATCTGCTTCTAAAGTCATTCAGCATTTCAGTGCTATTTACTTTCCTCAGTGCAAAGTATGTAGAGTTTGAATAAAGCTTCATGATTTCCTTAGCAGTTTGTTTCCCTGGCTAGCACTTATGTCCTATTATATTTAAGATTTCTGGCCCATGAGAAGCCTATATAGCAAGGTGCCTTCTTTCCTTCCAATTGGGCCACAAACCTGTCAGGTCTCTGGAGTTGCAACCCCAATGTGAAAAACAGCACTGTTGTCACAGATGATTGTGCATCGAAGATCCAGTGGCATAAAACATGATATGATAGAAAGAATGTGAGAAAGGTATTCTCAGTTCTTGAAAGCACTTATTTACAGTTGAAAGAAAGGGTTTCTTAGTCTCTATAAAATGCAGCTACATAAATGTGTTACAGTGATATTAAGACTGGAGACTAAGTAAGCAGTAATTCTGAATACTGACATTCTAACTTAATGGAAATAAAATCCTGCAATAGAGTGTAGGTTGAGACACAACGTGTAGAAGACAGAATACTCAGCCAAAAAAAAAAAAAATCACATCAGCATGTCTGCTCCAAAATAAAAAAAATGAATTGTCATACTACATGAAGGTTTATATTGAGTAATATATCAAGACACAGAATAAACATATATACATATGTTCCCTAATTTGTTGTATGGTACCATGGATCCCTATCACATGATAGAAACCTAATTTGACTGAGACCATAAGACTGAAATTTCAAAATACTGAAAACTCACTTGACTGAAACCCATAAGACTGAATTTCAACATACTAAATTGTAAACTAGACCATATAAAACCAGACTAGGTGGGGGGGGTTTCCCCACTGCACTGCGATCCTGGAGTTAGTATATATAGTTAGGAGGTGGGGGGGCACAGCTCCCCACCTAGTCTGGTTTTATATGGTCCAGTTTACAATTCAGTATGTTCAGATTCAGTATTATGGGTTTCAGTCTTATGGGTTCCATTTTGTACTCAGTCACCTATTAGCCTGTGAATCCTCGGAAGGACCAGGATAGAAAGCTTAAACTTTTAAGTAAAATAATTTTGGCATAATATCAGTTCAGAGATCCTTTCTAAGTATTTACATAGAAGCTGAGACTTTGATAAACCCAATTGGCCAAGTGTGCCTTATTGGTTATCTACTCTCCTACCCACTGGATAAGCTGGAAATTATTTTATTCCTTCTGTTTTATCTTGCACTCATAACAGCTATATCGTCTGTTCTATGCATTCTTGAATTCTTTAGTATGTCTGAATGAACTAATACCTTATGTAAGTTACTCCAATAATCCACCAGCCTTTCTGTGCTATATTACTGTATTGTTTGTAACACTGTGCACAATATTCCTCATGAGATTTTGCCAGCTGTCTATACAGTTACAATTACAGCCAATATGTTCTCATTTTCTATTGGTGATATTTCTTCCAGTCATTAATTCTTTACTGTTGTCAAACTGACTGCTAACTTTTAAGTAATCTAATAAAGTTACTACTGTATTAATCTCACTTTTTGCTACTACCTTCCCATGTATTCCTGTCCTGTGCTTGTATTTCCCAGACAGCATTATTTTACATTTTCTGCAATTAATTTAAGCTGCAGCAATTTAGACCATTGTTCCAAACAAGTCGTCTCTTCTCATCATTTCTATCCCTTCTTTTGCATCAGCCCTATTAAAATATTGTGTAATCAGCAGAAAAGCAAGGTTTTCCTTAGAGACCTTTATTTTGACCTTCTATGTCATATTTTTTTAGCCAGTGTTTCAGCAATGCTTCCAGTCTGTAGGAACCACTCAGTCTGCCTAACTTGTTCCCTAATCTGTTGTATGGTCCCATGTCAAATATCTTGCTGAAGTCCAAGCAGGCTATTCCTGCAGCAGATTTTTTATCCATTCTTAATTACTAAGTCAAGAAAACATTTACATATGCCTGGCATGAACATGGTGTTGTGAAACAATGTTCCCCTGAGTTTTGCGCCCAGATAATTTCTAGATATTATGAAACAATCTATTTCAGCAGTAATTACATGATTTCTCTCTACAGCCAAAGTAAAAATTATAGGCCAGCAGTTTCCAGTGTTGGCCTAACCCCATTCTCCCACCTGCTGGAATCACATATGTCTTCCTCCCGTCTTCAGGAGTCTTAACCAATGTTTAGAATTTGTTCAGAATGTTAGTGCTGTTGCAATTGATCCCCTTAGTTCTTTTAATATTTACAACGAATCCTGTCAAACCTCATTGCCTTATTTTACAACAAATCTTTCAAGCCTCATGGTCTTGTCTACCGCTCCTCCAACTGGTTATGATTTCTACCAGTTTGGACCTTTGCTTTTCAGAGTAATTTTTCTGCTTCATTTTGTTTTCTGTCTTCCTTTTTCAATGTTTGCTCATAATTTGGGGGCAATATCAATTTATATTTCCTGAGCAGTACAGGTTTTCTGTAACACCTGATGCCTCCTTTTCCCAGAATCATAACATTTTATCTCCGTTTTATTTACTTGCTTTCCTTTTACACAAAGGATTGTTGGTTATATAAGAACCACTTGGATGTACACCTGTTGCTCTTACAAACCACTATGTCTTTATGCTTGATGCCCCAAAGTCTGTCCTCTTGACATCCAGAATGTTAACTTCTTATTGTACTGAGTCTGTACCTAACTGATTGTGAACCACTCTGTTATATCACTTGTTCCCAAAAAACTGCACAGTCCAAGATCCTGTCCGTCACCATCTCAGAACACCAGACAGAAAACTGCCCTTTCTTGAGTATATTACAACACTATCTAAACGTTATCCCTTGCAGGATGTGAAAACTGATCCTACTCTTTGGTGTTGTACAACCAAACTCCTCCGTTTCACATCTGTCATATTAAAGTCCCCCAGCAATAATGCCGCCCTCTTGTCTATTTTTCAAAGGATGGCCTTATTTCCTTATCTTTTCCCCACCCATAAGGAAAGCTGCCAAGACCAGTCACCACTTAGACCCACATAGCCTCCTCTTCTTATTTACTTATTTGCCCTGCTGTTTTCATACCTTCTCTTACACAATGATCCTTCTCTAACAACCCCTACACTAACTAATTTCTCCCTCTTATACGCTGCAAGCCCTCATATGCTTACATCCCAGTCACGAGTCTTCATGTACTAAGTTTCTAATATTACCACAATACCAAGACACTGTTTTTTTACTTCAGAGATTTATTTCCCTAGGCTTTGAGTAGTAATACTCATTATGTTCCATTTTGCTGTATCTTCCTTACACGGATTACCATTATCTGTCCCCACAACTAACCACTGATCTTGTAATCTTAACTGAGAAAGCACGGATAGCACCTTTAACTAAACTCAGAATGGTAGCTAGGTCATCTGCTACTCTGAGCTTTGCTCCATTCAGCACCCCTTCAACATCCTCCTTCAAAAAAAGTCTCAGCAATTGGGACAAAAAAAAAAGAAAGTCCTATAGGCAAAGCTATCTTTGCTACACACACACACACACACACACACACACACACACACACACACACACAAAAAGAAAGTCCTACAAGCAAAGCTATCTTTGCTACAGACAGACACACACACACACACACACTTTAAGCAGCTGCAATACAAGTTGCAGCTGCTTAAATGATTACCAATACTGCTTTCAGTCACAAAAAGCAAATGGAACCGACGTCCACACAGATTTTACCACTGACTAAAGGAATGACATTTATGTAGCGTCAGTCATGCTTGCCTTTCACACTCACTCCATGATATCTCTAACTGTAATAAGCCATGTATCTTCCTTTTCCTATCACCTCATTAATCCCTTTCTCCTAACAACTATCTCAGCTTCTTCTTTGCTACAAATCAATTAGCTAGATGTGTGACCTAAATGCAAAAGCAAACTGCACCACTGCAATACAGTACAGCTACGTATTTTATTATGGCAGTATGTCATCAAATGTCAATCAGTAAATAAGTGTGGACACATAGTAAGTGTAATTGAAGAAGTTTTGTTTCCTCCATTACAATTCTTGTACTACACTGGATGATTTTTGGTAAAACAACAATTACTGTTCAAATTACTATGTATATGTAAACTATAAAATGTAACTAAATCTGTATATACACATTTTTCCTGTTTTTTGTGTGGATATTATCTCCCACATATTTTCTGAAAAGGGTCTGTGTCCAAATGGGCTATCAAGGGAAGCAAATGCAATTAATTCAGTAAACATCACTGACTATACTTTTCTGACTGCTTGGGCACCAGTGACAATAAGCCATGTTGCAAAGCTGTTGTGTAACTAGTCTATGTTTGTAGATTTGTGGGGAGTGTAAATCTGTGAAGAATATATCTGTGCAATCACCTCCATATCATCTGATTAAGGTCTGAAAAAGTGTTGTTATAGGTTCATAGGAGTGTAATAGGCTAATGGCCCTGGAGTCTTTATAAGCCTAGCCCACAGGATTACCCTGGCATCGTGCCACCTGACATTAGTTCCCAGCGCCTCCGTTGAGTAGACCCACTGGCATGATCCCCAGGGTGAATTTTCTATTTCCCATCCACTCATCAAGATTTCTCTTGAAGAGGGCCAGTGAGGTGCTCTGTTTGACATGTATGGGAAGTATATTCCATAGCATGGGCAGTCTCTGGGTTATGAAACTGTCCCTCCTGCATGTTCTGCTGATTGAGGTAATGAGGTTGAGGTCTCTGAAGTGTGTGGTGAGGAGGGATTGGGATTTCTTTAGATGTAGCACTTCTAACAGAGCTGGGTCAGACATGGCTTTGTAAGTCAAGCAGAGATCACCTCTAAGTAGGCGATATGAGACAGAATAGGTGGAGTTTTTTTGAGTCTGTCCATATAGGACAGGTGTTTAAGGCCTAGGATCATCTTTGTGAGGTACTTTTGCAGCCTCTCCAGTTGTTGCAGGTGTCTACCACAGAAATACTCTGGTACAGTAAGGGGGGGTTGATCTATCTGTAGGGGCCGTTATACTAGCAGCTTTGAAGACTGCTTGTACCCTTGCTGAAATCCTGCTAATGGGTGCATTTGTATGACCTACAAGCTAATCATGTCTCTGCGGAGACTTACAACACTTTAAGCAGCGTGTCCATGCTCTTGTTCCCCTCAGTAATAAAGTATACTACAAGGAGGTGGATTGGTCAGTCAAAAGCCTATGACCAAGGGAAGCACCATGGCAGCACCCCTCTCCAAGGGATTATGACTGTATGCATCCTGCTCTGCCCAAACCTCCCCTACCAGGATGGGCATCCCACATCTTCCCTGTGATAACGTGTTTTCAGCTGAACCTTTCACTAAGCATGTCTACTTTCACATTTCCAACTACTGGCATAAAGGCATATACGGAATCAGTCCTGTGCCTGGTAATCACCCAGCACTTCAATGATCAGGGAAAAAGCAGTGATTCAGCCTTTACTCAATGTGGTTTAGCTTATCAAAGCAGCAGTATATAGTGTCCTAAAACATCATCCAGGGGCTTTTACGAACTGTAACAGGAGAAATTATGAAAACTCTGAGAAGGAACACATTGGTCTGTCACATCAATACCATAGCTGAACCTGTAGTTGTGATTCTAAAAACTCAGATTTAGAAGCAGACCTGGGACAGTGGTGGCCCAGCATGGGAGTGAAATAATCAGGTATCAAATGGCAACTATTTTACCCCAAGATGAAGGCTGGAACAATGCATTCATTACGGCATTACAGCAATCACCACACATCAGACATGGCCTAAAGTTCATGAAGAAAGCAAAAATACAGCATCACAGTACTGTGTTCCAGCTTTAATACTGACAAGTGAAAACAGTACCTGAATTTATTAATCTCTCTCCTACAGAATCCTGGTCCACTATGAGTGCTTTTTCCTGTGCACTGCCACTGTGATTAACTATAACAAGAAAGAGTTCTGCGGAATAAGTCAGACAAGAGTCTCACTAAAGTCCTTTGCTGTGGTTAGATGGTCTACAGTTTAAGCTGGGGAGTTGATTCATTTTAAGTTTACCACTCAGAAAAAAAAATACAGATGAACAAGATCAAAAGTGAAAAACTACAGATTTATACAGCTGAAGTTACTCTTACTAGCACTAAAGGCAGGTCTGCCAGGCTCAAAGGCCTGTTTTACTATTTACCATTTTGGGTCACAGAACCAGCCACAGAAATTATGTTACTCTTCCATCACATTGTCCCTCCAATAAACTTACATGAGGGGAGGATATGTAAACATTTCAAACACTTTTATTAGGAATTTTGGAGGAATTCCAACTTAAATGTTTAGAATAAGAAACTGTCAGCGACAGGATAACTGTACAAGATAAAAAAGTAATGATACAAAGTGTATCAAGTTTGCAAATAATAATGCCTCTTTATGCAAAAAGTGAAGGTATTGCAGTGGATTTTGTGGAACACTGTCATTCCACTGTGACTTCTGTAGTTTATGGACACCACAACACGTTGTGGTCATTATTCTTGTGCAAGGTGTTCAGATTTTTTTTTGGTTGCCAAATAAATGTTACCTCTGATTGTTTCATGAACTGGTTTGGTTATGACTTCTGTAGTCCTTACAACATCCAACATTCCAGGCCACCAGCTATGACACTGGCTGTGCCCAGTATAAACCACAGTATCTCAGGAGTTGCTGAGATGAGGCCAGCTTTCTTCCAGAAAAAAAACAAAGCCTGCAGGGATATAACATATGTTATCTCCCTTTGGACATAACATTGGTGTCAGGTACTTCCCCCTACTGGGAGCCATCCATCATTGATGACCAGTACAACGCTCTCCCAGGGTGGGGCACCTACCTCTACGCACTGTTCCTTTCTCTTCCCTATCCACCCATGACAGCTAAAAACTTTAGATCCATTTCCACAGCTGGACTGTCAGTTGTTGAACAGAACAGAAATAGACAGACTAGGTGGGTCCAAGCCATTCTTATCAGCTGTCAAAAAATATGTTTCCATGGAATCTACTAAACATGTTTCAGCAACCAGCTGTTCTTACTTTGGACCATAGCGATTAAGAACTGGGGCTTTTGATGCCCTTTGAACACATTATTTCCACATACTACCAAGAATAGTTTAAGCTAATGGGGAGGCATGCATAAAACAAAAACTATTACTGAGTAATAAGAAACTCACCTGTTTTCAGGTATGCGTATGAATGAATGTCGTTTTTCTGCCACACTGTTGAAAATAAAAATAAAAATTCTTGAAAACATCTGAAGTAACTCCACATGTTCTTCAAACGTCTACATAAAAGAAAAACAGCAGCTCAAAAACAACTTATTAAATGATTATAGTCATTTCATTAATATTTTTGTTTCCACTTTTCTACTTACCTCTTGTTTTCTATACCTCCTGACTACTATGACTTAGGCATAGTGCTATGATTTTGGCCCTCATATTTAGCCTTGCTCCTATATATATAGATGCTCCCAAGAAAGTTATACCTGTTTACGGATATGTACC